>NW_006921706.1:1583620-1597128 GCF_000298275.1 Orycteropus afer afer
AAAAAAAAATCTTTCTTGTAATTGAATTCCTTTAAAAGTATATATTCAGAAACAAAGTCACAGAGTAGATTTGAAAAGAGAGATATAATAAATAAGGGGTGAGGTTGACAAAAAACTTCATAAAGGAAAGGACACTTGTGCTGGGCACTGAAAAACATATTGGTGATGGCCGAAGAACGCAACAGATGTAACTGGTGTCACTGAATTGTACACATGAAAAATACTGAATTGGTAAATGATGTGTTATCTAGATTTTTACAACAATAAAATAGAGGAAGAAAACAGATAGGATTAACAACAGAAAAGAAATAGTCAAATAATTTCTAAGGAAAATGAACAGAATGAGCAAAGGGATAAAGGAAAAAAACATTTCTAAGGAATGACAAACACCTCACTTTGGCTGGGGCATAGATGAGAGGCAATAAGAGAAGCAAGATTGTGAATTTAGGCGTGGTCAGAAAATGAAATGTTTATAATAGCACAGTAAAGATGTTTTTTTTTTTTTTCCAGTGAAAAATTAGAGCAGAGATTTTAAGTATGAGGTAGATTCCAGAAATTTTACAGTTTGTAAGAATAGAACTGGCAACTGGAAGTTAAGAGGATGAAAGAGAGAGATATATATAAGCAATGATGCTAAAGTGGAGTATTTGGAGAGTTAGTATTGTAAGGGCTTAACAGTTTGTTAGCTATCATTCACAGATGTGTTTATTATCAAGGGAACTTCAAAAGCATAAACAAAATATTTGTCTGAAACAAATTTTATTTTTCATGCTAAAATTTTTACAAATCTTATTTTGTCATACATAGTTACAAGAGCAACAGTTAAGAGCTGAATTTAAAAAATAGCATTTCTGGGCCTATTTATTTGTTACTAGCATAAGCATGTTTTGTTACATGAATCATAGCAACAAGTTAACAGAACTGCTCAACCTGGGAATTTAATAAGTGAGTCAAGATAGAGGCCACTACATTTTATAAACAAAGAATAAGTACCAGTTATGGATTGAAGCATGTTCCTAAAAACATATGTTGTAAATCCTAACTGCTCCGCTTGTGGTTATAATCCCCTTTGGGAATGGGCTGTCTTTGTTATGTGAACGAGGCAGGGTCAGTGGAGAGTTTGTCTTGAGTCATTCTCATCTAAGATATAAAAAAGATTAAACAAACAGAGGGAGAGATGGGGAAGAGAGCTGCCAAGCCATATGAAGATCACCAAGGAGCAGAATCTTAAAGAGACAAGGACCTTCCTCTAGACCTGACACAGAGAAAACTCTGCACCTAGAGCTGGCACCCTGAATTTGGACTTCAAATCTCCTAAACTGTGAGAAAATAAATTTGTTTGTTAAAGTCATCCAGAGCGCTCTGGTGGTATAGTGCCTAAAGCAGCTGTCTGCTAAGTGGAAGGCTGATGGTTCAAACCTACCAGCCACTCCTCGGAAGGGAGACTGCAATCTATTTTCATAGACATAAAACAAAACAAAACAAAACTCACTGTCGTTGAGTCGGTTCCGACTCATAGCGACCCTTCCTTGGGTTTCTGAGGCAGTGTCTCCTCGGAAACACGAGGGGTTGCTATGAGTCGGAATCGACTTGACGGCAGTGAGTTTGGTTTGGTTTTTGGTTTAAAGTCATCCAGCTGTGGTATTTCTGTTACAGCAACACTACATAATTGAGAGTACCCAAGCACACTCTCATGTTCTCTATTATTCTTCATCCCACAATTAGAATCAAGGACTAGAATCTACTAGTAAATACCACTATCATTCAAATATCTGACTAAGCAGGTCAGTCAGCAGGGATTCCAAATCATTTTCTAAAATCTTATGTCAGATATTAGAAAATCTTATGTATAATGCAGTGGTCAGCAGCACAGACTCTGAAGCCAGATGGCCTGGTTTCAACTCCAGGCTTGGCTATGTACTTAGCTGAATGAATGACTGTGGGTGTATCACTTCCCCTCTCTGTGTCTTGGTTTTCTCATTTGTGAAACAGAGATGATGGTGATAATATTGCTTACCTCACTGAATTATTGTGAGGAGTAAAAGAGTTAATATATGTAAAGTATTTGAAACAGTACCTGATGTATACTATGTAAATACTAACATTATACATATATATGCATATATGTGTGTGTGTGTGTGTATACACACATACATAAAATCTTAGTTTAGTTCTAAAAGGAAGTAAGACAAAACGCATAAGGCATGGCTTATTGACATTTTATGCTTAAAACCAACTATCACATAATGAAATTCTACATCGAGAAAAAAAATACATCTTTCACAACTCGGTATTGTTCCATCTTATACAATAATCAAAAGATGAATAGTATTTACAGCACTTATAATAACCCAACTATAGCTGATACAGTATCTCCCAGACTTCTAGTTTCTAAAATTCTGGGGGAAGCAGGACAATTTGAACTGGTATAGTCTACATGGTAGTAATATTACCTCTTGGCCATTGGCCCAATACTAACCCCTTTTGTTTTTGTATACAAAATATGCTGAAAACATTTCTCTTAAAACACATTTCAATTAATGTAATTAAACAGAAGGCAACAAGTTTCTTCTAGCCAAGTTAGATTTTGCTAGAAAAACCTGCCACATATTTTGAAATTATTTTATGGAGGATTTTTAGGGTCAAAGACATATCATGCTATATTCTTCAATTTAGAGCCTGTACTAAATACATGTATAAAGAACTACATACATAGTCACATTAGTCATTAAACAAATGGAAATTACATTTTTTCCCTCTGTAATAACTTCATACATGTATCACTTGCTTTCATCCAAATGAAGGATACATTTTAAAAATCCACTCTGAAATTTGTATTCTGACTATGCACAAAACACACAAATATTAGTTCTAATCAGAATTTTTAGTTGATAAGTCAAAATGTATATTTTTAAATAAATATTTTGGGATATATAAGTTAAGGTTTTGATCCAACCACAAATATTTTATATTAATGTAAAAATAAAAACCACATTTAAAAAAATACTGCTTAATCATTTTATCCCACCCTCTCAAACATGTAATATTGTTTTCCTTAAAATAAAGATAAACATCTCATTTGAAATCTGATTTTACAAAAAAGTGAAATAAAAGTATTAATTCTTAGATGTATTAGACTCAAGTAGTTGCTACCTCTAGATGTTGTTAAGCTAAAAAACACTACCTGATGATACTATGGTAAGTAACATTTTCCTAATAACTTGAAATTCAAGTCATACTGTTTATCAAAGAAGGCTGCTATATATTTGTAAATTTTTAATTTTACAATTTTAAAAAAGAAAAATTCTTGTCCAATAGATAAGCATTAATATCTTTTAAATCAATGGTGAACATTTTCATTATACCAAAGTTCTACAAGTTAATAAAACATCCTAATTAATAGTCTTATATATGTATAGCAATGAATGTATGTTTACAAATTAAATATTTTTAAAGACTGGTAAGATATGTTAAATGGTAAGATCAATGATGCTTGAATGAAACAGAACTGGTTTCAATTCTGAATGTCACTTTCTAGCATATGGTTATTTCTTCTCTAAAAATCAGTTTCCTTATGTGTAAAATGGAAGAAAATAACAGTATTTACTTTAGAGAACTGTTTTGAGGAATAAGAAGATGATACATATAAAAGATGTGCACAGTATCTGACATATAAGTATCCAATAAATATGAAATATATTGAGCAGTGACTTATTTTGGGGGTACCTAACAAACTATTTTCCTAAATAGATATAATCATTATATAAGAAACCATTCATTCCAAAAACCGTAAAAAACAAAAAATGAGGTTGGAAGAATTGTGGACATGTTCTCCAATGACATTGTACAATTTGTATTACAATAATGATGAGGCTAACTAAGTACCAAAAATAATTCATTAGGACTAAAGTTTCAAGTATCCAAAAAAAGTTACTTTTATTCTGTTTTGGCAGTCACTTCCTATCTATTTTAGTGCTGTAATGTGCTACTTTCAAATATTTTCTGAAATGTATTATATTTTCCTTTAAATTTTTAGAGAAAATAATTATCTTTTTGGCCTAAACAAAAAGGCACAGAAAAACTGCACACAAATAAAACTAGTAATTTAAATGTGATGTACTAGTAAAAAATGGTCAGTTAGCAATTTGAAGCAATTAATCCAGTTTCTACTATTTTCATACTGCTTTTATTTTCAAATCTCAAATATATTAATCTCTATCATTTATCAATATTTTCTCTGATAATTTGTCAGTTATATTATGGGAATAATCAAGAAATACTAAATATTAACAGAAAAATTAAGACATACATTATGCTCTAATACATGTGTTTATTCCCCATTTACAAAATTTCAAATACCAGCTTAGAGCTACCAAAGTCTTAGTCTAGTACATCGGTATTGTTTTGATTTTTAACTATTAATTCTGTTATTTTTTTCCTATAATTTTTAATCACACCTAATCTGAGCCAGGCTGGGCTGTCCAATGGATATTTAAAATGAAACACAGATACAGGAGACAGAAAAACGAAATCTGGCCCCAATTAAATTATTTACTAACTATATGACTTTCAGCAAGTCCCTCAACTTCTCCATGTCCTTCCTACCTCTTCTAAAAGATGTCGATCCTATTATCCTCCTTTGTCTGACTTATAGGACTGTGGGGAATTGTGTAAGAAAACATGTGAAAGTGCTAAAAAAAAGAGCAAAGTGATATATAAAGCTCTGGTAGCATAGTGCCTAAAGCATTTGACTCCTAACCAGAAGGTTGTCTGTTCAAACCCACCAGCCACTCCTTGGAAGGAAGACTGAGCAATCTACTTCTGTAGTGCTACTGCCTCAGAAACCTAAGGAGGGGTCGCTATAAGTCAGATCTGACTCAACAGCAGTGAGTTTGTTTTTTATATATATGTATATGTGTGTGTATATACATACATACATACACACATATATATATGTAATTATCAAGACAGTTTGCTATTGTATTGAATTCAGTCAGAAAGAACAGCCTACTGAGGTGTTACACAGGAGAAAATTATTACTTGAAGTATCAGAAACAAATTTGGAACATCTTTAACCATGTCCTCTGGATAAGGTCTGAAAGCAGTATTTAAAACAAAATGTAATAATACTTATCTCTTAACATTTAAACAGGAATTAGACATTGACCTAAGAGAAGTTAAAACATAATTCACTCTTTCCAGATTTTTTATGGCTATAATGATCTCACCTGGATGCATTTTTGTAGTGTTATTTATTTACAGCCTGTTTTATTGCAGCTTATCCAGGCATTTCCCAAAACCTCTCTGAGAATATAGGCATACCTCATTGTATTGTGCTCCACTTTACTGTCCCTCACAGATATTGTATATTTTTAAAACTGAAGCCTGGTGGTAGCCCCGCATCAAGCAAGTCTACTGGTGCCATTTTTTGACATCATGTGCTTACTTCATGCTCTGTGTCACATTTTGATAATTCTCACAATATCTAAAACTCCTTCATAATGCTATTGCACTCTTAAAAGACTTCAGTACAGTGTAAACATAACTTTTATATGCACTGGGAAACTGAAGAATTTGTGTAATTCACTTTTCTGCAATATTCACTTCCTTGTGGTGCTTTGGAATTGAACTGGCAACATCACTGAGGTACGCCTGTAGTTACAGGCAATTTTTTTCTCCTACCATTGATTTAAAAAAAAAAAAAAAAAAAAACCTCATTTAAATTCCAATATATTCTGATTTAAATTCTATACTAAAACTAGATAAAGGGTTTTTAGTTTAATAGGCTATAATAAAGATTCTTTAACATTTTTTGATTTTATACATAGAGTTATAAAAATACTCTCTCTGTTACTAAGTAAATATGAAACTAGCTGGGTGACTGGTCAAGTATGTAGAACAGATTTGGAAGCCCTAATCTAGATAAAGATGTTTGCTGAAATCACAAGAAAAGAAAGGTGAGGCAAAAGGAGACCTAGATCATACTTATTAACAGATGTTTAAAGACAGGAAATGAGAGGAAATTGAAATGAGAATGACTTTTAAAATTTAAGTAGAATCAATACATTAGAAAAGTGTGTACTACCATACAAAAACAGCAGTCAGCAAACCAAAGAGAAAATGAAAATACAGATTGAGTTTGATGAGAAAACCTAAAGTAAATTTAAAGTGGTGATTTTCTTCTAATAATAAGGTTAGGTGAGGTAACAATGGATGAAATGAAGACTACATAGTAAGGAAAAGAAGTTAGTCGGAAAATTCTACACATTTAAATGTTCAATGGAAAATTTGGAGAAACATTATGAAGACTGAAGGGAGACTTGAGTGTGTTTAAAGGGAAAAAGGAGGGCTTCATTAGATCTAAATAATTAAATACAGTTTATGTTTTATAGTTGAGAGAGGCAGACTGATAAATAGGTTATATCTCAGACCTCAGTTAGGCACTTAGGGGTTGGGAATGTGGGGACAGACCTGAATTCTGTCACTAGGAAATAAAAAGGTATTAATCTCAAGCCTCTAACTTTTTTGGTATTAGACCTTAATACCTAGGCTCAGTGATATCTACTTAAAAGGTACTTAGAACTTGGTGAGTGAAAAGACCAAATAGAAAAGGTATTAAAAATGTAAAACAGCAAAGCCAGTAAATCAGTAATTTACACTTGAAAACAATTTTAAATAAAACCAAAGTAGTTAACTTTTAGAGCATCATATTCATGTGATGTGCGAAGTGATTACATTTTAAAAAGCACAATAAAGGTTTGACTTCAATGTAGCCATCATCAATTTAATGATGCAATCATCTTGAATAATTTCTACAAAAGAAGTTAATTCCATCCTCTGAAACATTCATAAAATTGATGACTTCAGTACCCAATGGTGTGAAAAGCAAGGGTCTTCACAATTCTTTAGTATGAAAAGCAACATAAAAAAAGTGGATCATTAAAACATATGATTTCAAATCTAGTTTATACCAGATGCAATATGTAATTGGAACCATATTCACATACTATAGGTTTCTGGATTTCACTTTTATTTACTTTTCTGAGCAACTTAAGTTGTTAATCTGTACCACTTTATTTGACATTTATTAAAGCTATATAAAAACCATGCAGAGTTTATATACAATATTGTACATTAAATGACTATTCTTGAAGATCACAAAGTTTCATGATACTACAACTAACATGAAAAGACACGAACCACATTATTTAGGGGAATTAAAAAAATTTAGGTAGAGAGTTTTGCAAAGATTATTTTGGTTATTAAGTATTATACAAGCACTGGCTTGAAATAAGATTGGCAAAACATGCAAATGACCAGAATTTCAACAAATGAAAAGCTGAAACCTTTTAGCTAAAAGCTAAAACATCAGGTAGTTGAAATACTACCATACAATGAGAACTATAAAATAGGAAAATTTATTCTTTAAAAATCCTCCATGAATAATAGACTATCAGTAATTCTCTATAAAAACATTCAGAAGTAAAGTTTTCAAATTATGTTTATCACCCAAATAATATTTTCAGCAGTGACTGGAGCTGTGAATTTTAAATTATTATTTATTGTCCTATAGAGGAAGTTTCACTCTTCCCCTATGGGAGGAAGGAGGAAAAGAAAACCAATCATGAAATTTGGCTTCACATAAAATATCCTGCTACAAATACATCGTTAACACCAGAGCGCAGAGTTGCAATAACTACAAGTCCACATACTTTTAAATGTACTCTTAAAATAGTAGTACAAGCTAAGGTAAGTTCAATTTAAGATCTCCTATTAGGAAGTACCTCATCTTAGAAAGTTTTGAACATAGCAGGTATGTGTTCTTCTCCAGCTGTGTCTCTTCAGTTTTCACTGCTGTGGTTGAAGTACATTTAGATATTCAGACTGGCCCAACTGGTAAGTCGTGTTCCTCCCACAATCGACATACTGGTACCTCTCCTGGGATATCTGTTCAGAGTGCCCAAAGTATGTTGTTGTCACAGTAACTCTAAAAATAAAATAAATGGGGACAAATACCAACAGTTACATAAAAAGGTTTTCTAAAGTGAAAATGTTTGTAAAGTTCCCTCCAGAAAGAGATTCTTTGATTTATGATAGTTTAAGATTGCGAACATAGGTTTCTGAGGAAATATTTCTCCAGGAGATAACAGCAATGCTAGTTGATCAAGCCATAACCAAATAATTATCCAAAACACATGTAATCTTTTAACTAATCTCCAGTTAAAAATACCTAAGTTCTCATCACTTAAAAATAATGAATAGTTCTTTTATCACAGGGAAATTATTAATCAAATGTCAAAATACTTCCTCTATAACTCACAACGTTTTATTGGTTTACTCACTGCCATCGAGTCTATTCCAACTCACTGCAATCCCACAGGATACAGCAGAACTGCCCCACAGGGTTTCCAAGTCTGTAATCTTTACGAAAACAGACTGCCACATCTTTCTTCCCTGGTACAGCTGGTGGGTTTGAACTGCCACTCTTTTGGTGAACAGCCAAGCACTTAACCACTGCATAACATCCAAGTAATAAATTGGTAACATTCCAAAGTTTATTTTAAATTTTATTTATTTTTTTTTAAATTCAGAATGTGTACTCCTATAGAAAAATTGTTCTTAGGATTTTGGGCAGATTCCACAAAAACCTATTTGATCTATTTTACAACTTAAAAAGTAAAAAACAAATGTTGCAATAATAACTTGAAAGAAATAAATTAAGAAAGTGTTCATCATCAATGCTAGTAATGAAATGAAATAAAATTAAAAAGGAAGAAAAGGTAGTTTTTAGAGACTCTGGGAAAGTTTTACTTACTTTCACAAACTTTGGTATGTCTAATTTTTTCCCCCTAAATTTTGCTGTTGTTGTTGAGAATATACATAGCAAAACATACACCGATCTAACAGTTTCTGGATGCACAATTTAGTGACACTGATCACATTATCTGGGTTGTGCAACCATTCTCATACTCCTTTTCTGAGTTGCTCCTCTCTGTTAACATAAACTTACTGCCTCGTATGGTTCCTACTGAATCTTTCAAGTTGCTGTTGTCATTATGTCTAATATTAAGAAGTGGGATGGTACAAGGATTATAATTTTTCAAAGAGATTATGGAAATCAAATTATAATTGTGAAATTTTCATGAGTATCACTGTTAAATTTAACCTGGTCTTAAAAAATTAAAAACTTAACAAAATTTTGTATTTAATAAAAAATTATCAAAATAATGGCATCATGTCTCATCTTATATTACAAATATAATTAAGTACAGGAAAAAATAAAAAATAAAACATTTAGGAGAAAGAAAATTGTGGTTGACAGGCTTCTCCAGCTCATGCCCTAGTATGTCTTCAAGCAGTGAAGGTGCAAATCCTGAACTCAAAGAACGGTTAATGCTTTGCACTGACCGTGACTCCACCAACTTTAAGCCCCAGACCCTCAGACAATTTTGACACCTAATCAAGTGGCGGTAAAGCAGAGAAAAAGCCTGCGGAGGGACCAGGAGAAAGCGAGGAAGCAGAGGTAGGGATCCAAGTAAGGACGGGGACCAGGCCACAGCCTTCCCAAGCAGTGTAAAAGCAGAGAAAAAGCTTGGGGGGGGGGCAGGCCAGGACAGAGCAAGGAAGCAGAGGGAGGGATCCAGGTGAGGCCAGGAACACAGGCCATGGCCCTCCCAAGAGCAGGAAAGAGGCAGGGATCTATGTAAGGTGAGGGTGGGGAGGGTGGCAAGGTTTTGAACAGCTAACGGAGACAAACTTGTCTGTCAGTTTGTCCTATTGTGGTGGCGTGTTGCTGTGAGGCTTGAGGCTGTGCCACCAGTATTTCAAACCCAGTAGGGCTGCACATGGTGCACATGTTTCAAAAGTTTACAGACTGAGACAGACTAGGAAGAAGGAGGAGGCCATCCACTTCTCAAAGAATTGGCCAGGGAAAACCTTATGATAGTATAGAAACAGTGCCTGATACATTACTGTGCAACTTTACGAATAGCTCAGACACACTATCTGATACAGTGCAGGAGGATAAGCCACTTAGGTTGGAAGGCTCTCAAAATAGGACCAGGGAAGAGCTGCATCATCAGAGTAGAACCAGCCTTACTGATAGGGGTAAGGTAAAGCTTTCTAGACCTCCATATGCTGACACGGCATGACTCACGTTGAGGAGAACAGCTACAAACATCCATTAATAATCGGAAGATGGAATGTATGAAGCATGAATCTAGGAAAATTGGAAGTTGTAAAAAATGAAATGGAACGCATAAAGATTGATATCCTAGGCATTAGTAAGCTGAAATGGATTGGTTTTGGCCATTTTGAATCAGACTACCATGTGGTCTACTATGCCGGGAACAACAATTTGAAGAGGAATGGCATGGCGTTCATCATCACAAAGGATGTTCCAAAATCTGTCCCAAAGTACAATGCTGTCGTTGTTGTTGTTATGTGCCATGGAGTCAGACCCGACTCATAGCGATCCCTCCTTAGGTTTCCGAGGCAGTATCACTACAGAAATAGATTGCCCAACCTTTCTTCCGAGGAATGGCTGGTGGGTTTGAACCACCAGCCTTCTGGTTAGCAGTCAAGTGCCTTAGGCACTATGCTACGAGAGGATAATATCCATATGCCTACAAGAAAGACCAGTTAATAGGGCTATGATTCAAACTTATGCACTAACTACCAAAGCCAAAGATGAGGAAACTGAAGGTTTTTATCAGCTTCTGCACTCTGAAATTGACCAAACATGCAATCAAGATGTGTTAATTATCACTGGTAACTTGAATGCAAAAGTTGGAAACAAAAAAGAATCACCAGTAGTTGGAAAATTTGGCCTTGGTGACAGAAATGATGCTGGAGATTGCATGACAGAATTTTGTTAAGACCAACAACTTTTTCATTGCAAATACCTTTTTTTCAACAACACAAACGGTGGCTATATATGTGGAATTCACCAGATGGAATACACAGGAATCAGACTGACTGACTACATCTGTGGTAAGAGGAGATGGAAAAGCTCAGTATCTTCAGCTAAAACGAGGCCAGGAGCTGATTGTGGAACGGACTGACCATCAACTGCTTATATGCAAGTTCAGCTTGAAGTTGAACACAATTAAAACAAGTCCACAAGAGTCAAAATATGATCTTGAATATATCCCTCCTGAATTTAGAGACCATCAAAAGAACAGATTTGATGCATTGAATACCAATGACCAAAAACCAGAAGAATTGTGGGATGACATCAAGAACATCATCCATGAAGAAAGCAAGAGGTCATTAAAAAGGTAAGAAAAGAAGAAAAGACCAAAACGGATGACAGAAGAGACTTTGAAACTTGCCCTTGAGCAGAGAATAGATAAAGCAAATGGAAGAAATGACAAGATCAAAGAGCTGAACAAAAGATTTCAAAGAGCAGCTCGAGCAGACAAAGCCAATTATTGTAATGAAATGTGCAAAGACTTGGAGTTAGAAAGCTAAAAGGGAAGAACACACTCAGCATTTCAAAAGCAGAAAGAACTGAGGAAAAAATTTAAGCATTGAGTTGTAATACTGAAAGATTCTATGGGCAAAATATTGAATGATGCAGGAAGCATTAAAAGAAGATGGAAGAAATACAGAGTCACTGTACCAAAAAGAACTTGTAGAGCTTCATCTATTTCAGGAGGTGCCATGTGATCAAGAACCAATGGTACTGAAGGAAGAAGTCAAAGCTGTACTAAATGAATTAGTGAAGAACAAGGTTCCAGGAATTGATTAAATACTCACTGAGATGTTTCAACAAACAGATGCCCCACTCGAGGGACTCACTCAGTTATGCCAAAAGATTTGGAAAACAGCTACCTGGCCAACTGACTGCAAGAAATCCATATCTGTACCCATTCCAAAGAAAGGTGATCCCACAGAATGTGGTAATTATCAAACAGTATCATTAACATTGCACTCAAGTAAGATTGTACTGAAGATAATTCAAAAACGGGTGCAGCAGTATATTGAGAGAGAACTTCCAGAGGTGCAAGCTGGAGTTCTGGTAAGATGGCGGACTAGGCAGAAAGACTGCACAGACTCTCTTCAACAAAGAAAAGGGAAACCAATTAACACAGACACAGAAGATAATCCTGGAACCCTGAGCCTTGGGAAGGATATAGAAGTGGACTAAACCCCAACTAGCAGAAGAATTTGCATGAAAATACCAAAAAAGGAAACAGACAGACCTGCGGTCTGGCAGCGATCCTGATGGCATGGCACAGACAGCTTGGAGATTCCTTAGTGGTGGTAGGACCTAAGAATTAACCTAAAAATCAGTCCTGCTAGCCAGGGACTGCACAGATGACTGCTCTGGTGGCTGGAAAATAAACAGAGAAGATAAAGAGAAAGGTGGGCTGAGCTGTGGACTTTTCCCGGTCTGGAGGGCACTGCCATTTTGAATGTTTAAAACAGCTTGACTATTTTTGATATTTAAAGAGACAGCGCTCTCGCAGATTCCTGGGGCTTAAGAAGACGTTCTGCTTTCCAGCAACTCCAAGGACCTCCAAGACTGAAAAGCTACGACATTCCTCTTGTTACTCTTATACCCAAACCTGCTTGGTGATTGAGGTGTGGCCATCCCCCACCCCCACCTACCTTCTGGGCCAAAAGGAACTCCATCACAGTCTGTGTGCTCAGATGGAGCCTGGGTGCCCTGTCCTGTCCTCCACTGATTTTTCTCTTTTTTAATTTTTATTTTACTTTTTGCTTTCTTTTTTCTGGTGATTGGTTTGCTTATATTTGTCTGTTTTAAAACAACTACTATTATTAATACTTTTGTCCTTTTTACTATTATTCTTAATCTTCTCCTCTCAGGTCCTAGTTTTCAGCATTTTTTTCTTTTCCCTGTTCCTGGTTGAAATTTTTTTTTTTTAATTTAAGTTTTTCTTTTTTTCGCCTTTTTTCTCTTGGTTAAGTCCATTCCTTGTTCTTCTTTTTGCGTTTTTCCCATTTTTTTCCCCTTCATTATTCTCCTTCTCTACCTTTTTTTTTTCTCTTAGTGCCCTATCCCCAGATATTGGAGGTTTTCTTGTCTTTTCTTCTTCTTTTTCCCTTTTTTCTTTTTTTGGTTACTGTTCCTGTGTGATTACATGGGGTGTTTCTGTCCATGTGCTTTTAGTTTTTTGATGGTTATTCAATTGTAATTTTTGTCTGAGTGGGAGATAGCAACAGTTCCCATAACACACAACTACACCAACACTCCCTGCAATTTCACTTATTGAGCAAGAGCCACTACCTCCTGCTTCACCAACAGGCCAATGATAAAAAACCACCAAGAAGAACCTGAATCACCCTTGGCTGGTCTTCATAAACAGTTAACAGAGATCTAAATACACCACCACCACAATGCCTTGCAGACAACAGACCATCACAGTCCACACAAAGAAGTAGGATAAAGTGGTAGAAACAAGGGAGCAGGATACAGACCCAGAACACATCCCTGAGGAAGAAGCAGCATTGGAACTCTCTGATAAGGAATTCAAAAGAAT
>NW_006921706.1:1597943-1612940 GCF_000298275.1 Orycteropus afer afer
CAATAAAACACAAGTAAACATCTTTCTGGTATTCTTTGCTTTGAGCCAGGATCCATCTGACAGCAGCTATGATATCCCTTGTTCCACGTCCTCTTCTGAATCCAGCTTGCACCTCTGCAGTATTTCAATGTTTTTAAATTTATTAAGGCTTGCTTTATAGCCAACATATGGTCTATTATGGAAAATGTTCCATGTGCACTGGAGAAGAATGTATATTGTGCTGCTGTTGGGTGAAGTGATCTGTAAATGTCTATAAGGCCAAGTTGGTGGATTATATTGTTTGGCTTTTCTAAATCTCTGTTGAGTTTCTTTCCAGTTGTTCTATCTTTCAAAGTGTGTATTTGCCTTGAGCCAAGATCCATCTGACAACAACTATGATACCCCTTTTCTACGTCCTCTTCTGAATCCAACTTGCATCTCTGGAAATTCTCTGTCAATATACTGCTGCAACCGTTTTTGAATTATCTCATCTGCACTTCCTCCAAAACAGATCTGTTAGTTCTTCCAGCAGTTCATGGTACTTTCAGCATTCCTCACCAGCACCACAACTCAAAAGCATCAACTCTTCTTCGGTCTTCCTTATTCAAGGCCTAGCTCCCACATGCATATGAGGCTACTGAAAATATCATGGCTTGTGTCAGGTGCACCTTAGTTCTCAAGGAGACATCCTTGCTCCTTAGCACTTGAAAGAGTTCCTTCTCGGCTGACCTGTTCAGTGCTATATGTTGTCTAATGTCCTGACTGCTGCTTCCATTGGCGTCGATTGTAGAACCAAACAATGTGATTTCTTTGACAACCTCAATCTTCTCTCCATTTATCGTGATGCTGATTAGTGGTGCAGTTGTGATGACTTTTGTTTTCTTTGTATTGAGATGTAATCCATACTGCAGACTGTATTCTTCAATCTTCATCAGTTAAGTGCCTCAAGTCATCCTCACTTTCAGCAAGCAAAGTTGTATCATCAGGGTATCTCAGGTTGTTAATGATTCTTCCTCCAATCTCGATGTCATGTTTTTCTTCATATAGTCCAGCTTCTACAATTATTTGCTCAGCATATAGACTGAATAAGTATGGGGAAAGGATACAACCTTGACGCACTCCCTTCTTGATTTTAAACCATGCAGTGTCCCCTTGTTCTGTTTGAACGACAGCCTCCTTGTAAATGTACAAGTTCCTCATGGGTACAATCAAGTGTTCAGGAATTCCCATTCTTCTCAACGTTATCCATAATTTGTCATGATCCACACATTCAAATGCCTTTGCATAGTCAATAAAACACAAGTAAACATCTTTCTGGTATTCTTTGCCTTGAGCCAAGATCCATTTGACAACAACTATGATACCCCTTTTTCTACGTCCTCTTCTGAATCCAGCTTGCATCTCTGGAAATTCTCTGTCAATATACTGCTGCAACCGTTTTTGAATTATCTTCAGTAAGATGTTACTTGTGTGCAATATTAATGATATTGTCCGATAATTTCCACATTCTGTGGGATCACCTTTCTTTGGAATGAGTACAAATATGGATTTCTTCCAGTCAGTTGGTCAGGTAGCTGTCTTCCAAATCTCTTGGCATAACTGAGGGAGTACCTCCAGTGGGGCATCCATTTGTTGAAATATCTCAATGGATATTCCGCCAATTCCTGGAGCCTTGTTCTTCACCAATTCTTTCGCTGCAGCTTCAACTTCCTCCTTCAATGCCATTGGTTCTAGATCATATGCCACCTCCTGAAATGGATGAAAAGTTACCAGTTCTTTTTGGTACAGTGACTCTGTGTATTCCTTCCATCTTCTTTTGATGTTTCCTGCATCATTCAATAATTTGCCTATAGAATTTTTCAATATTGCAACTCGAGGCTTAAATTTTTTCCTCAATTCTATTTCAGCTTGAGAAATGCTGAGGGTGTTCTTCCCTTTTGGTTTTCTAACTCCAGGTTGTTGCACATTTCATTATAGTAATTGGCTTTGTCTGCTCAAGCTGCTCTTTGAAATCTTCAGTTCAGCTCTTTTATCCTGTCATTTCTTCCATTTGCTTTACCTACTCTCTGCTCAAGGGCAAGTTTCAGTCTCTTCTGTCATCCATTTTGGTCTTCTTTTCTTTTCTTGTCTTTTTAGTGACCTCTTGCTTTCTTCATGGATGATGTTCTTGATGTTTTCCCACAATTCTTCTGGTTTTTGGTCACTGGTGTTCAGTGCATCAAATTTATTCTTTAGGTGGTCTCTAAATTCAGGAGAGACATATTTAAGATCATATTTTGGCTCTCGTGGACTTGTTATAATTGTGTTCAACTTCAAGTTGAACTTGGATATGAGCAAGATATGGATGGTCTGTTCCACAATCAGCTCCAGGACTGGTTTTGGCTGAAGATATTGAGCTTCTCCATCATCTCTTGCCACAGATATAGTCAACCTGATTACAGTGTGTTTCATCTGGTGAAGTCCATGTGTACAGCCACTATTTGTGTTGCTGAAAAAAGATATTTGAAATAAGTAAGTAGTTGGTTTTGCAAAATTCTACCATGCAATTTCCAGCATTATTTCTGTCACCAAGGCCAAATTTTCCAACTACCAGTGATTCTTTCTTGCTTCCAACTTTTGCATTCCAGTCACCAGTGATATCAACACATCCTGATTGCACGTTTGGTCAATTTCAGACTGTAGAAGTTGATAAAAATCTTCAATTTACTCATCCTTGGCTTTGGTAGTTGGTGCATAAATTTGAACAACAGTTGAATTAATGGTCTTTCTTGTAAGCGTATGGATATTATCCTATCACTGACAGCATTGTACTTCAGGACAGATCTTAAAACACCCTTTGTGATGAATGCCACGCCATTCCTCTTCAAACTCTCATTCCCGGCATAGTAGTACATAAGGTTGCCTGATTCAAAATGGCCAAAACCAGTCCATTTCAGCTCACTAATGCCTAGGATATCAATCTTTATGCGTTCCATTTCATTTTTGACAACTTCCAATTTTCCTAGATTCATATTTCGTACATTCCATGTTCTGATTATTAATGGTTGTTTGCGGCTGTTTCTCCTCAATTTGAGTGGTGCCACGTCAGCAAATGGAGGTCTCAAAAGGCTTACCTTATCCATATGAGTAAGGCTGGTTTCACTCTGATGATACAGCTCTTTCCCAGTCCTATTTTGAGAGCCTTCTAACCTAAGTGACTCATCTCCTCCTCTGTACTGGACAATGTTTCTGGACTATTCATAAAGTTGTGCAGTAATATATCAGACAGTGTTTCTTTGCTATTCATAAGGCTTTCCCTGGCCAATTCTTTGAGAAGCGGATGGCCTCTTCCTTCTTCCTAGTCTGTCTCAGTCTGTAAGCCAGGCTGGTACCTCTGTACCATGTGCACCCCACTGGGTTTGAAAATACCAGTGGCATAGCCTCAAGACTCACAGCAACACATCACCACAGCAGTAAAAACTGACAGACAGGTTTGTCTCCCTTACCTGTTGGGAAACTCTTCAACCTCTTCTCACCTGGATCCCTGCAGCTGACTCCTCGCTCTGTCCTGGGCCCCCTAGCCTTTATACTGTTTCTCCCGCCTTCTGCTTATGGGGTGTGGCCTGGATTCCCTCTCCTCACCTGGATCCCTGTGGCCAGCTCCTCGCTTTGTCCCGGGTTCCCTAGCCTTTATATTCTCCTTTTGCCTACCTTCCTGCCTTGCCCCTTGTGAGGTGTGGCCTGGGTTCCCTCTCTTCACCTGGATCCCTGTGGCTGACTCCTCGCTCTGTCTCAGTCACTCTAGCCTTTTATTGACTATGTAAATGCATTTGATTGTGTAGATCATAACAAATGATGGATGACATTGAGAAGAATGGGAATTCCAGAACACCTGATTGTGCTCATGAGGAACCTGTACATTGACCAGGAGGCTGTTAATCCAATAGAGCAAGGGGATACTGCATGGTTTAAAATCAAGAAGGGAGTGCATCAGGGTTGTATCCTTTTTCCATACTTATTCAATCTGTATGCCGAGCAAATAATCCGAGAAGCTGAACTATATGAAGAAGAACATGGCATCAAGACTTCAGGAAGAATCATTAACAACCTGCAACATACTGACGACAGAACTTTACTTGCTGAAAGTGAGAATGACTTGAGGCACTTAACTGGTGAAGACTGAAGAATACAGTCTGCAGTATGGATTACATCTCAATATAAAGAAAACAAAAATCCTCACAACTGGACCATTAAGCAACATCATGATAAATGGAGAAAAGATTGAAGTTGTCAAAGACTTTACATTGCTTGGTTCTACAACCGATGCCAATGGAAGCAGCAGTCAGGACATCAGACGATGTACAGCACTGGGCAAGGTGGCTCCAAGGGACCTCTTTCAAGTGCTGAGGAGCTAAGATGTCTCCTTGAGAACTAAGGTGCACCTGACACAAGCCATGTTTTCAACAGCCTCGTATGCATGTGAGAGCTGGACAATGAATAGGGAAGATCAAAGAAGAACTGATGCTTTTGAGTTGTGGTGCTGGTGAAGAATGCTAAAAGTACCACAGACTGCCAGAAGAACTAACACATCTGTCCTGGAGTAAGTGCAGCCGGAATGCTCCTTGGAAGCGAAAAATGCCACACTTTGTCTCACCTATTTTGGTCATGTTATCAGAAGGGACCATTCCCTGGAGAAGGATGTTATGCTTGGTAAGGTCAACGAAAGAGGGGAAGGCCCTCAACAAGATGGATTGACACGGTGGCTGCAACGATGAACTCAAGTACAGCAAGGATCATGGAGCTGGCGGGGGACCAGGCGGTGTTTCATTCTGCTCTACATAGGGTCACTATGAGTCAGACACAACTCGACGGCACCTAACAACAACAACAACAACAACAATCACCTTTATTCCCTATTGAGAATTTTTAGACCAGCCTATGACTTCTCTGCTCTATAGGTGCTAGGAAATACATAATATGAACACATCTATGCCATTCATTCTTTCTCATTCTCAGTCCAGCATTTTTCACCCTAATCCTACCCTACTTTACCATGCCTTCTGGAACATCCTTTCAACCTATATCGATGTTTTTTCTTTTACTTCCTTGCCTCAATGAGAATCTAGTTCATCCTGGAAAATTAAGAAGCAAATTCCTCCCATATACTAGACAACACAGGGTAGGACCTATTCTCAGCATATTCCAACATACTGTCCTCAAGTAAAATCTTACCCCTTTGAGAGACATCCTACTTGGTTTTACTATCTCGTTCTCATTATAATTAGCAATCATTTACCACCAGCAGAAAGGCATTGGATATTCAATTAAGATTTCCTCTTTACCCACATCTACAATATTCCTGAATTTTTCAAAGTCTACATTCACTATTTAACAGCCATGTGATGCTTCACTACTACTCTGATCTTCGATTTACTCATTTATAAAAACCAAAAAAACCAAACTCACTGCTATTGAGTCAATTCTGACTCACAGTGACCCCAAATGGGTTTTCGAGATGGTAAATCTTTACGGAAATAGATTGCCCCATTTTCCTTCCATGGAGTGGCTGGTAGGTTTGAACCGCTAACCTTCTGGTTAGCTGTCAAATGCCCTAGGCACTGTGCCTCCAGAGTGCCTTTACTCATTTACAGAGGGGATAATATTTATCCTTTCCTCATGGCACTCTTGTAAAGCTAAGATGCTGTCTATAAGATGCTACAAGCCAACGTGATAAATAAAGAGTTTTAACCAAAAGTATTTTTCAAAGAAAAAAAAAATTATACTTACTGCATCATGAGTACTATGTTATGCACTTTGATGGATACCAGTGTACAGAAATCACTGTTAAAGAAAATATATGAATAAATGCAAATTATGACATTATAAATTTAAAATAGTTTAATTACTATTCTTCTTCCTAAGTTAAAATAAACATAAGTACTATTAAGAAAACACAGTAAGCATTATATTTATTGAGCATTTTTTATACTTCAAATACTGATTGTTTCATGACTTTTTATTCTAAAACTACACTTTCATATTACTGCAGTTGTAGAATTGTTTTAACATGGGCTACAAATTACTTTTACTTTTTACTCACTATTTGAAATTCCTAGCTACCCAAAAATTCTAGATCCAGGCTCATATAAAAAGATAATGAAAATATTTAATTATCATTATTATTTTACTTAACAAGAGTTAATAATCATTTAAATCTAATCTAAAAGCTTCAGAATTTCAAACCAATATTAGAACATTATACATTATTGCCATTCATAATCCTCTTACATCAACAAATATATGAAACTATGGTTCTCACAATACAGGGAGTAAAAATAAAAAGTAACATAGTGTTTATCATCCTAATACTGAAAAATAAAATGAATCATAACTTATGTGTGCATGCATAACAGAAGAATAGAAATGATCAGAGACCAGAAGGAATATTCCAAAATATGATTCTTTTTCACTGAAAACATAATGGGAAATTAAAAAACAAAAGTATTCTTCATACTTTATTCTATATTTTTATTATTTAATAAGAGAAAGTTATTAAAAAATCAGAACTTACAACATATAACTCATTTCTTCAGCTATAACAGTAGGTACAGTGTAATCAATCTGAAAAGCAAAAAGTGAAAACAATGAACAACAGGATCAAATCATCAAATAGTTCAGAGGCATTTCATACTTTCAAAGAGTTTAGGAATCTCTCTATGAACTTGATTCTAAGATTTCCTGATACATGCATGGGATATATATCTCAAAGTCAAGTTTTTGAGTAATTCTCCTTCAAGTTAATGTGATAGGCAAAGTGGAGACTTAGTTAACTTTCTGAAATTATCTCAAGACTGAGGCTTACTTGCTTCATATCAAGCGGCCCAATATTAGTTATGTTGTTCAAGCGTGCCTTTCCAATAACCGTTTTTGAAAACTGGACTTGTGCAGTGATGTTTTCAACTTCAACAGAATAATAGTTATTGTTTGTTATATTTAATGTATTCTGCAAGAGAAAAGAGACAGAAAATGTAGACATTATCTGAAAATATGCAAGACAAATACATATTCAAATTAATAAAAACAGTGACTGCATTGTAGGAAGATGAAAAGTATTACTAAAAATGTCAAAGAACACTGAATGAACCAGTTACTTGGTTTTATGCATGAGCCCTATGGATAAAATATGCCTACAATAAAAACACAAATTCAAAAAAACCAACAGGCCCAGAAAACGTATAGAAGAGGAATATGAAAAAGGAATGTCAGACAATAAATTTGAGGCCTTCATTAGCAGAAAGTTAGTAATAAATTTACTCTACATGTAATCTACATTTTTTACTAATTACAAATATGTATGAGTATCCATAGACTATATTAGAAGCTGTTTCCTATTCTATTATGTACAACAATGACCATTTAAAATGTTAGGTAATATTAAAAAATAACTGTTACTGTTTAAGAAAACTAGTACTTTTAACTTTTATATTGCTAGAGATGTATACCAGTTCAGTATAGAGAAGAAATAAGATAGATTCAAATCCATCTTGTTGGAAAGAAATGTGGCTGCATCATTTCTATACTTTAGTAATATCTGGAGTGGGCTTCTGTACTTCTAATTCACAACTCTTGCCTCAAATTACTTTAGAAAAGAGTCAATGAAAACAAAACAAAAATGTTAAATCAGGAAACAGTAGATGATAAATAAAACATTTAAAATAGTTATAGCAAAAGACAGTATAAACAAATTTAAGAGGTACAAAATGATAAATCTGGAAGAAACATTTGTAAGGCAAGTAACAATGGTTACCACTCTAACATAAAATGAGGGCTTATAAATTGAAAAGAAAATGATAAAGCCCTAACAAGAGAAAAAAAAGGCAAAGGCTATGAGCAGACAAACGTAAAAAGTGAAAACTCTAAATGGCCAAGAAACATTTGAAAAGATTCTCAAACTCAATATGAGTCAGGGAATTTGTAGTTAGGGAAAAGCTGATTAAAGCAAAAAATAAAATATTGCTTTATATCCATCAATAAAATTTCTAAAAAGCAACAAATTCTGTTCTTGGTAGGGATATAGACAAAGGGTATATTTGTATACTGCTGGCAAATATTTTAAGTGCTATAGCCATTTTGGTAAGCAATTTAACAAAATTCATTAAAATAAAAATGATATAAATACCTACTCCTCACTTATCGACTATCTCATTATCTGACATTTTGCATTTATGACAACAATAAAAAATCTCCTTCCAACTATTTTATGCATTAATCATGTACATCTCGCAGTAAAGAATCCCAAAGTGCAAGTCCCATGGTAACACTGGTTGTCACGGTTAGGTTATGTGTCAAAGTGGCTGGGCCAGCATTCTCAGTGATCTGACAGTTATGTGATGGTATAATCATTTTCCATTTTGTGATCTGATATGGTCATACCATTTTTGTATAATGCCTATTTTTGCATAACAACCTGGCCTTTGATCCTAACCATGTCGATAAGTGAAAAGTGGGTTATATGTACCCTTTGACCTAGCAATAATATTCCTAAAAATCTACTCTACAGAAATAAAAACATTAGGATGTTAATGAGTTTTCTTTACAGTGACAAAAAAAAAAAGAGAAAGATAAAGGAAATAAATGACAATTCATAAATGAAATGACTTATCATAGTAAGTTCCTACATGGAACACTATGCAAAAGAAGGGATTCACACCCATGATGTTTATCACAGCATTATTTACACCAGCAAAAAGATGGAAAGTGCCCATCAACAGATCACTAGATAAATAAACTATGGTATATACACACAGTGGAATGCAACACTAATATCTCATAACATGGATTAACCTAGAGGACATTATGCTCAATGAAATTAGTCAATTATGGAAGGACAAACACTGTACAAAGTTAAGAAAAGACATACACATAGAAAGAATCATTATTTGAAGGTTATCAGGAGTGGGAGAGGAATGGAGGGTAAATCACTAAGTAGATGGTAGACATATATATTAACTTGGATGAAGGGAAATGTAATATATAATAAGAGGGAGGTCAACACAAAATGATCAAGGCAGAGGAAGCCACAGGGAGGAGCATTAATAGTTAAAAGTAACAAAGGTAAATACTATTACATACACGATCCTGCAGTAACAGTAATAACAATAATCTATGAGTGGATACACAAATAGTCATTCAAACTGAACAGAGGTGGGAAGGTGAATGGGACTACACCCATAAATATATGTAGGTCTCACAGAGGATATGTCCACCTATGTATTTATATATACTGCAAATATATTCATGAACACAGTAGAGCACATAGGCAAAGTTATGAAAACTTTTTAGTCATAACCAAAACCTTGAGGAAATCAGTCTCTCAGCATAGGGGCTCAGGACTATAGTTTTGGAGTACACTAAGGTCAACGGGCATAAGATAATGTTGTACATCCTACTTTGGTGAGGAGTGACTGGGGTCTTAAAAATGAGTGAGCAGCCATCTAAGGTGTAACTGTTGGTCTCTCCTCATCTGCAGCAAAGAACAGTTAAGAAAATTAAAGATGCAAGGAAACAATTAGGCAAAAGGGCTACTGGACCATGTGAATCCCAGCCTCCAGGACCCTGAGACCTGAAGAACTAGATGGTGTCTGGTTACCCCTGCTGATCGCTCTGAAAGGGCTCTCAATAGGAAGTCATGGATTGAATAGGAGAAAAAATGTGGAAGAAATCTCGAAATTATAAAAAAGACCAGGCTTACTGTTCTGATGAAGACTGGTAGAATCCCTGAGATTATGGCCCTTAGACATTCTTCAAGTAGGAAACTGAATTCAACCCTCATGGCTCAACTTTCAGGCAAACAACAGACATGCCTATAAGGTGAACAGTGATACCAGGAGGGTTTGCACTTATTAGAACCATAAACTATATGAGATCAAAAGGGCAGCATTCGCCCAGGAATAAAACTCAGAAGACAGGAAGGCATAGGGAGGAAAGATGAATGGAAATGGTAACCACAGGGAGGAAGTGGGAAGAGTGCTGTTTCACTGTGAGGACTGCAATCAATGTCAAGACAAAATGTGTATTGACTGCTGAATGGAAAATCAATTTGCTCTGTATACTTTCACCCAAATCACAATTAAAAAGAAATAAAAACATAAAGAAAAAAGGGATCAGCTCCAAATCAGATAATGAGATAATTAGGATAGATTTCTACAAAATATTAACAAGTGAGGAAAGTAAGATGCATAAAAATTCACACTTTATTTTTTTGGAAAATAAATAATGATTTTAAAAAGACTGAACATGTGAATGTTATCTATATAAGTCAATACAAATATGGACAAAGATGGTTAAGATGTGATATGGGATGAGTTAAGAGAGAAGACAGAGCCTTAGTAAAAAAGCTAAAAAATTTTTACAAATGTGCTAGAAATCTATAATTACATGATCACATTTATACATCTAAATTATTAGCTTTAAATATCAATAAAAGCTTGGTGAAATAAGAAAAATCTCTTTCTAAATATATAAACATTTTAATCTAATTAGCTCTTAAAACCTATGTCAATTTCATTCTGCAACACAACAGTATTGTCAATTTGACGTCAATGGATCTCTTGCTACTGACCAATGAGAATGGGGTTCAGGAGAATCTTATGACCCTCTGTATATGCAAAATAATGTTGGTATGTATCTTTTTCTGAAGTGCTAATTGCTTTAATCAGAATATTAAAAGGCTCAGTAATCCAAAAAAGGTCTTGAGAACAAAAATTCTTATTAGAATTGTTGTTGTTACTATGTGCCATCAAGTCGGCCCCGACTCACAGCGACCCCTCCTTGGGTTTCTGAGGCAGTATCACTACGGAAGTAGATTACCCAACCTTCCTTCCGAGGAGTAGCTGGTGGGTTTGAACCTCTAGCCTTCTGGTTAATAGTCAAATGCCCACAGGCACTATACTACCAGAGCTCCTTATTAGAATTAGAAACAGAATTATTGAGAATTAAAAGACACAAAGAAAAAATAAGGAACAAGAAAGAAAAGAAAAAAATAAGACTAGTAAGAATCCATTGAACTAATAAGCCAAATAGGGACCACAATCATAAGCTTTAAATAATGAGGATTTATTATCAAAGATGTGAGCCTAGTGGCACAATGGTTACAGCACTTGGCTGCTAACCTAAAGACAGTGGCTTGAACCCACAAACCATTCCGAGGGAGAAAGATGTGGCAGACAGCTTCCATAAAGATTTACAGCCTTGGAAACCCTACAGTGTAGTTCTACTCCGATGTTTGGGTTATTGTGAGTCAGAATTAAATTGAGGCAGTGGGTTCTGGTCTTATGAAAGGCCTTAAACAATCTATGCTCTTTAACTGGCAAATTTATTTTCAGCAATTTATCCTAAATTAATAATCTGAAATGCAAACCATTTAAGTATAAAGATTTTTTCTGAATATTCATAATAGCAAAACTAAACATTCATTAAAATGGCAGAGTAAACTGTAAGATAGCCAGCCATGTGATAGACCATATTTGACTATTTAAAATGGGAAAATGAATTATGATCTGTCAACCTAAAACGTGCATTAGCACACACTTGCATATGTGTATAAAAATCCTTGACTGCATTTGTAAATATATTGTGAAATGCTGTTGAGTAGTTCCAACTTGTAGTCAACCTACATACAATAGAATGAAATACTGCCTGAACCTCTGTCATCTTTAAAATTGTTGCAATGTTTGAGCCCACTGTAGCAGCCAGTGTAAAATGTGAATATATACACATACACATACACGTATATATATATATATATATATACACACACATCCATACACATAAATATATATATACATACTCCTCGGAAGGAAGGTTGGGGAATCTACTTTCGTGGTGATACTGCCTTGGAAACCCAAGGAGGGGTCGCTATGAGTCGGGTCCGACTTGAGAGCACATAACAGCAACAACAACATACACATGTACATACATGCAAATGTAATTGTTAGTAATACACAGGCACATGCTACATTAGGTATTGTTGTTGTTAGGTGCCACTGAGTTGGCTCCAATTCGTGGTGACCCTAGGTACAATAGAACAAAACACTGCCTGGTTCTGTGCCATCCTCACAACCCTTACTATGCTTGAGAAGTAAAAATCTTTATACCTTATGTGGTAGTTCAGTTTGTGAGTCAACTTGGCTGGGCCTGGTTGAGTGGCTGGAAAGCTAGATGTAATATTCCCTATGATGAGATTGGTAATCAACTCCATGGTGGAATCTACTGTGAGCAGTTGAGTAGCTGCCTTAGGGAATGTGGTCTGCTTCCTGTATTTAAGCAGAAGCCTTGTGGAATGGTCTCTAGCACATGGCATGCTTGGACCCTGCATGTAGCTGTATCGCTGTTCAGCAGCCTGCCATGCTCTGCTGACCTCGGGACTTAAAATGAACTTGAATTAATAGCCTGTCGTGTGGTTTGGTAACATCAGGACTGTGCCTTTTTACTTGTCAACTTTGGGCTTCTCAGCCTCAGCAGCCAGCAGTTGTCTGAGTGAAGAAATGCCTCTAGCTCCAGTGAGCCGTGAACAGGAGGCAGAGCTGGACCCCAACGTTGAGGGGCTTTCACCCAGCTCCTAGTGCCTGGCACTTTGAACTTGGGCTAAAAGCCTCCAAACTTTAAGAGAATAAACTGTTTGCTAAGGCCATCCCATTTGTCATATACTCTTGTCAGAGTGGTACTAGGTAACCAGAACAGAATTTGGTACCAGGAGTGGGGTGCTGCTCTGACAGATACCTAAAACGTGGAAACAGGAGTGGAGTGTGTCCTTAACCTGAGACCCTGGCAGAGAGACCCTGGCATATGGCATGACAGACGGCAGGACAGAGCAAGAGACCGGCACAAGAGACAGCAGAAGCAGAGCCCAGAGACCAGCATGAGAGACGGCAGTAGCAGAGCCAAGAGAACTGGCATGAGACAGTGACAGCCTTACCAGCCCATGGAAGAGAAAGCTTGATGCTTTTGGTTAGGCTTACTGGTGGAGTGGGTTGCCTTCTGGCATTAACTGGTAAAAGAGACCAGCATGAAATGGAGTAGCAGGTTGGCCGGCCCATGAAGCAAGAAAGCCAAGTGCTTTTTGGGCAGGGTTTTCCAGTGCAGTGGATTGCCTTCGGCATTAATTGGCAGAAGTGGAGAGGGTAAGACCACGGCCTTTGGGAGTGGACCACAGCCCCCTAGGTTTCAAAGAGCCAGGCCTTCACTAACTTGGTTCTGGAGTGTGGGGCTGCTTTTTATATGAGTCAGTGGGATGGAGCCATAGCTGCTGCCCCAAAGTGAGGGGTGGGGCTGCCATGCCCAAGAGGGAGAGGAACAGGGCCTGCCAGGCCAAGGGGGTGAGGTCACCACTTAGAGGAACTAGGGGCTGGAGCCACCCAGTGGAGGAAACCTGTACAGATGCCAACCAATGAGATCTGTACAGATGCCAAGATGACAAGGGGTGGAATTGTGGTAGTTCAGTTTGTGTGTTAACTTGGCTGGACCTGATTGTTTGAGTGGCTGGAAAGCTGGATATAGTATTCCCCATGATGAGACTGGTAATCAATTCCATGGTGAGCAGTTGAGTAGCCTTAGGGAATGTGGTCTGCTTCCTATATGTAAAAAGAAGCCCTGGGGAATGGTCTCTAGCATATGGCACGCTTGGACCCTGCATGTAGCCGTGTCATTGTTCACCAGCCTGCCATGCTCTGCCGACCTCAGGACTTACAATGAACCTGAATTAATAGCCTGCCGTGTGGTTTGGTAACATCGGTACTGTGCCTTTTTATTTGTCAACCTTGGGCTTCTCAGCCTCAGCAGCCAGCAGTGTCTAAGTGAAGAAATGCTTCTAGCTCTAGTGGGCTGGGAGCAGGAGGCAGAGCTGGACCCCAACGCTGAGGGGCTTTTACCCAGCTCCTAGTGCCTGGCACTTTGAACTTGGACTTAAAGCCTCTAAACTGTAAGAGAATAAACTCCTGTTTGTTAAGGCCATCCATTTGTGGTATACTCTTGTGAGGGCAGTACTAGGTAACCAAAATACCTTACAATATTTTTCAAATATTTTACAATGATAGTACCTTTTATAACTAAAAAGAAATAAATGTTCACATAAAAGAATACACAGCATTAATATATACTACTTGTGATAGCTGGAGCTGTGTGTCAACTTGGCCAGACCACAATTCTGTGTGGATTAAGCAGTTGTGATGTGGGAACTACCCATGATGGGATCAGATATATATGTTTTAAGCAGCCAATCCATTGAAAGGGAGTTTCCCTGTGGGTGTGGCCTGCTTCCAGTATATTTATGGACATCCTGGGAAAACAGACAATCTTCTGTGGATCAGGATCCTGCTGTGCTGCCTACAACTGTCTGTGAGCGAACCATCCACCATTCAGCCCGGAGATCTTGGATTCGTCATTTGTTAGAGTCAACAACCCACTCAAAATGATTTGTTGCAAATAGGGGTTGGTTCAATCATTGCAAAACCAAAACCAAAACCAAAACCAAATCCACTGCCACTGAGTCAATTCCAACTCATAGAGACTCTACAGAAGAGAAAAGAATTGCCCCCATAAGGTTTCCAAGGCTATAATTCTTTAGGAAGTAGAGTGCTTCATCTTTCTCCCATGGAGTGGGAACCTGCCAACCTTGAGCTCGTCAGCCCCTGCAGCTGTGTGAGTTGGGAAACGCCTCCAGCTTGAAGTTTGATCCAAGAACTTGGGATGTACCAATTTCTGTAAGTGTGTGACCATGAGCCATTTTCCTAAGATAAATTTCTCTTTCTCTCTCTATATATAAGCTTTACTGGTTTTGCTTCTCTAGAGAACCTAGCCTAACACATTTGGTACCAGGGTTGGGGCAATGTTCTCCAGGAAGCTGTATATGCTCTAAACCAGCATCCAATATACGGTGCTGTTTCTCCAATAGCCAGGATTCATGGGCCCAGCAACCAAGAGGTGGAAACAGGAGTGGTACTACTCACTATTACCTCTAGGGACCCACTCAAAAATTTTTTG
>NW_006921706.1:1613315-1613938 GCF_000298275.1 Orycteropus afer afer
AATGGCCTGGACCATTCAGGAATGAAGGTTTGGGTCACCCAACAGGAAAAGAACCAAAACCAGCTGAGGTGCTTGCTGAAGGCAAGGGAAATACAGAAGGTAGTTCTGAATATCAGCTACGACCATGGGACCAGTTGCAGAAACAAGGACTGTGACTATTTTGTTTCTTCACTGTATATGCACATCAAATATTTTTGTTTCCTTCTGTTATGAACTGTGAAATGTAAATAAGGTTAATGTGTTTCAGTTGTACATGTGTTAGCATATCATGTTAGGCACAAATATGACTTTATAATTGTCCTTACTTAGAGATTATATATGGTTAAGAAGATGTGTACAACTGCCAAGCTGACAAGGGGTGGACTGTGATAGTTGGAGCTGTGTGTCAACTTGGCTAGAAAACAATTCTGTGTGCCTTAAGCAATTGTGATGTGAGTTGTTCCCAAGATGGGATCAGATGTATATGTTTTGAGCAGCCAATCCACTGAAAGAGTGTTTCCCTAGGGGTGTGGCCTGCTTCCAGTGTATTTATGGACATCCTGGGAAAAAAGACACTCTTCTGTGGATCGGAATCCTTTTGCACTGCCTACACTGTCCGTGAGTGAACAATCCACCATTCAGCC
>NW_006921706.1:1616007-1616574 GCF_000298275.1 Orycteropus afer afer
CTTGACATTTGATCCAAGACCTTGGGACTTGCCAGCTTCTTTAAGTATGTGAGCTATTTTCCTAAGATAAATTTCTCTTTCTCTCTCTCTCAGCTTTACTGGTTTTGCTTCTCTAGAGAACTCAGCCTAACATACTACTTATTAAAAAAAATAATTCCTTTTTTCAAAATACGCATAGAGAAACCTATAGAAATCTTAGCCCATTTCATTATCTTCTAGGTAAACCTATATGTTCATCAAGGTATGGCCACTGCAATAAAGTATCAAACCCAGCAGGGTAGTGTTGTTGTTGTTGTTGTTACGTGCCGTTGAATCGACCCGACTCATAGCAACCCCTCCTTGGGTTTCTGAGGCAGTATCACTACAGAAGTAGATTGTCCAACCTTCCTTCTGAGGAATGGCTGGTGGGTTTGAACCACCAGCCTTCCGGAGAGCAATCAAATGCCTTAGGCGCTACGCTATCAGAGCTCCTAGCAGGGTAGTAAGTGCCTATTTCTTATTAAATGTTCAGTCTTTTTCAATTTAATTAAGTGCTAGTATAGGCAGCCCTAGGTTATGACAAGATTC
>NW_006921706.1:1618465-1619774 GCF_000298275.1 Orycteropus afer afer
AAAACAGCCTGTTATTGGTACAATAACAGATACATAGACCAGTGAAACAGAATTGAGAACTCAGAAATAGATCCGTTGACCTATGATCAGCTGATTTTTGGTAACAGGATGGAATCCATTAAAAGGTGAAGAAATGGTCTCTTTAAAAAATGGTGCTGGCAAAACTGAATATCCATTTGCAGAAAAATGAAACAAGATCTGTACCTCACACCATACACAAAAACAAACTCCAGATGGATCAAAGCCTTAAATGTGAAGCCTAAAACTATAAAGTTCCTTAAGGAAAAACTAGGCGCAAATTTATGGGCCCTAATTTATGGCATAAATAGACTGTCAAGCATAACCCAAAATGCACAAATAGCTGAAGATAAACTAGATGAATGGGACCTTCTAAAAATTAAATTTTTATGCCTTCAAAAAACTTCTCCAAAAGAGTAAGAAGAGAACCTACAGAGTGGGAAAAAATATTTGGCAACGACCTATCTGACAAAAGACTTACCTCTAAAAGTTATAGAAAACTCCAACATCTCAACAACAAAAAGATTAACAATCCAATTAAAAAATGGGCAGAAGAGATGAACAGACACTTCACCAAAGAGGATATGCAGATGGCCAGCAAACTCATGAAGAAATGTTCATGATCATTAGCCATCAGAGAGATGCAAATCAAAACAATGAGATACCATCTTATCCCAGCACTAATGGCAAAGTTCAAGAAGACAGAAAATAACAGATGCTGGTGAGGATGTGGAAAGACTGGGAATCTCATACAAATCAAATGATACAACCACTGTGGAAAGAAAGCAGAATGGTGATTCCTTAAAAAGCTGTTATTAGAAATACCATTTGACCCAGCAATACCATGACTAGGTATATATCCTAAAGAAGTGAGAGCCAGGACAAGAACAGATATATGCACTTCCATGTTCACTGTAGCACTATTTACAATAGCAAAAAGATGGAAACAACCTAGGTGCCCATCAACAGAAGAATGGATAACCAAACTATAGTACATACACACAATGGATTGCTATACAACACTAAAGAACAATGTAGAATCTGCAAAACACTACCTAACATGGATGAACTTGGAGGACATTATGCTGAGTGAAGTCATCCACAGAACGACAAATATAGTATTAGTTCATTATTGTGAAAAGTCAAGGAAAGGTTTATATATGTGCAAAAACGGCAAGGAGGCCACATGTTCTGACCTCCTCTAATCTCACAAGAGGAAGACAGGATTACCAGCAGTAACCCAAGGCCTATTACTGCAAGGCCAAACATGCTGCCTCCCTCCAGCCCTTTC
>NW_006921706.1:1619874-1628678 GCF_000298275.1 Orycteropus afer afer
TTCTTAAGTGTGTCTTTAAGTCAAATCTGTACATGAATATAGTTCTCATTTAGCTTTACTTTAGTGCAAGAGAGCTCTGGTGGCCTACTGGTTAATGTGTTTGGCTGTTAAGCAAAGATCAGCAGTTCGAACTCACTAGGTACTCCACGGGAAAAAGATGTGGCAGTCTGCTTCCGTAAAGATTTATAGCCTTGGCAACCCATAGGGGGCACAGTTCTACTCTGTCCTATCGGAGCACTATGACTTAGAATTGGCTTTATAGCAGTAGATTTGGTTCACAGTTGTGGATTTGCTTTGGCTTGGTTTAGTGCAAGAAAAAGCTCAAAGTTTTTTCAAGGATTTAAAAGCTGCACATGCAGCAAGTGAAGGTGATTACAATGAAGAATTTGTTGCAAATAGAGGTTGGTTCAATCATTTCAAAACCAAAACCAAAACCAAATCCACTTCCATTGAATCAATTCCAACGCACAGAGACCTTATAGAAGAGAAAAGAACTGCCCCAGAGGGTTTCCAAGGCTATCCGTCTTTAGGAAGTGGATTGCTTCACCTTCATCTTCATCCCATGGAGTGGTTGGCGTTCAAACCACCAACCTTTTGGTTAACAGCTGAATGCTTCAACCACTACATTACCAGAACTCCTTAATCACTTCAAAGTGAGGGTAAATTTAGGTAACATCAAATGGCAAATAGAGTTGTTTGTAAGCTGGATGTTCATAACCTGGTGTAGTGCAGTGAATTACTTAGTATGGCTCTTCTAGCTATGTTCTTTGTGACTCCCACCAGATGACTGGGTGGCACTATGTAAATGTGAGGTGCTTGTGGCCCACCAATGGGATTGGAAAGCTTGTACACTGCACCCTAGTGGGGGGGGGGGAATGAAAATAAGGTGTGTAGATACCTAACGTGGCTTGGTCAGTTTTGCCATTCTGCTAGGCTTAAAAATAAGTCCTCCCAGAGGCAGAAGAGGGGATTTCACTGCCATCAAGACAGATAGGAGCTGAGAGTGGAGCATGTCTTTCCCAAGATTCCTGCACTCAGGCAGCGGATGGGAGACAAGGGCAGCAAAACTGCGTGATTGGCACAAGACAGAGCAGCAGGCTTGCTGGCCCGTGGAGCAAGAAAGCCGAGTGCTTTTCAGCAGGAGGCCTGCTTGTTGGCAGAGTGGGGTGCACCTATCAGAAGAGCTAAAAGAGCTCTGTAACACTTGCCAGAGCAGGACGGAGGCCAGGCTGAGCAGCCAAGAGCTAGAGAGGTGTGACTTTGGGCATGGCCAAAAGGAGACTGTCCTGATCAAAGAACTGTATCATGAGCATCCCTACACCTGAATTGTAACCTGCTGCTTCCCTAGTAAACACCATAATCATGAATATTGTCTTTGAGTTCTGTGTGGCCACTGTAATAAAGTATCAAACCCAGCAGGGTAGCAGTAAGTGCAATGGGAGGGGCAGTTGGTGTCAGAATTAGTAAAAATGCAGGAGAGTGGCACATGTCTGGCATCACAGCAATCAGCCTTGGGCTGCTGCTGCTGATTCTGTCTCTCCCTGTGAAGTTAGAGAAGGTCAAAGGATGCCAGGCCAGACCCACACCTTTTTTGCTTCTTGGGACCACATATATCCCAAAATGTGGGAACTCCATTATTATTTAAAATAAGTATGATATTTATATTTAAATACATTTTGTTACTTAAAAGATAATATCACATGAGTTTTTATCATTTACTATGACAAATCTAGTATTTAATACTAAAAGAGGTTTTAGAAGTTGGCCAAAAAACCCTGGCTACTGTTTTAAACAATGTTAAAATGGGAAAATGTGTTCTTGTTCCAAATGGCTGTTAAATTGGGAAAACATCCAACAAGAGTTCTCCAGTCAAATAAAATGGTTCATAATTAGCATTGCTTTATGAATGTTTGGTGCACCTACTTTTTTCCACAGATATAAAAGAATAAGCCCACAGACTGACAACTTTCAGGAGAAGGCAATAAGGGTGAAAGGAGTCCTGCTAGCAAAATGGGTAAACACCTGGCTGGTAACTCAAAGGTTGGTAGTTCAAACCCACCCAGCAGTTCCATGGGAGAAAGGCCTAATGATTTTCTCTGGTAAAGATTTCAGCCTAGGAAACCCTATGAGACAGATCTACTTTGTCAAACTGGGTTGCTATGAATTAGAATCTATTTTCTCACATCTGACTACAAATGAGGGTGAATGGATTCATGCATATTCTCTTGTTTTCCCTATAATTAAGCAGCAGTGCTACTTTAATATACTATTCCTTTTCTTTCCATTCTTTCATCTACAGGCAACTCTACCTCAACTTCAATCATACCAACCATCTCCACAAGGAAAACCAATTGAGTCCAATATCCCTCTTCCAAATAAATGACTGTCCTACAAATACACCTCAAGGGTTAAAGCCATAAATGATTATTAATGATAAATATGTATCTATTCCCACCCCTACATCCCCAATCACAGTAGTTTACAAACCACACTTTTTCTTCAAACAAACGTTAACATGTAAAACAGGTAAAAGTCTATCTCTGAAGTTTTTTTTTTTTCCTTCCCCCAAAGATGATGAGGTTGCAGAATCTTTAAACACCATTGCCCTGGATAACATCTTCATAAGTATTAATTTACAACAGAGATATTAGTCACTTTTACTTTATCTTTAAACACAATAAAGGAACGATCTGTTAAAAATAGCAAAACATGTATTTCACAAAATACAAGGAAATAAAACCATTACAATTACAACATCTATTGAACACAAGTATGTTAACACCTTGCAAGAAGCTACTTAGAGTCAAATGTTGCAAATACAGAAATGTATGTGCTGTGTAGTAAATTACATTGTGTGGCTTTTCTAGCCATTAGTCTTTGTAAACTCAGTGGTGGAATTTGTCATGAGCAACTGAGTAGCTCTTGATTGTTAATGTTATCCACCTGGAGTATTTCTGTTGCCAGTGGCATGAAGCAATCTTTTGGGAAGTTCTTCTTCTCTCAGGTGTATAGAATTCTGATGTTGGGATTGGTTAGTTTGGCCACTCTGCCAGGCTCAAAAGAAGCCCTCCTAGAGGTAGAAGGAATCTCTCTCACTGCCAGCTGAGAGATATGAGAGACATGCACTGCTGAGAGACAGATGTGAGACATGCACTGCTGAGAGAACGATTCAAGAGACACCTACCACTGAAAGAGAGATACTGAGAGACACATACTACTGGGAGAGAGACTGTCAGTCAAGAGATGGCAGGCTGAGAGTGTTCCTGAACTTGAATTGTAGCCTGTTCTTCCCTAATATACCCCATAATCTGTGAATTCTGTGTGGCCATTGCAGCTAATTATCGAACCCAGCAGAGAGGTGGTGGGGGCTGCAGGAGGAATGGCTGGTGTCAGGGTTGGTGAAAGGGCTGAGGGAGGCAGTATGTCTGGCCTTGCAGGAATAGGCCTTAGGCTATAGATGGTGATTCTGTTTTCTTCTTGTGGGGTCATGGGTACCAGCTGCCAAGTTTCTGAATTCTGAATTCTGCCAAGACCTGAAAACTACAAATGTGGGCTCCTTGCTCCTTTGGCAGATGGTGTCAGAAGTGGGATTCGTTGCAGTGGCTCCAGACTCATAGAAGCACCAGACTTGGTAAAAGAAAGAAGGAAGGGGCCCAGGAAGTGAAACTTTGAACTCTATGATGGTCACTCTGGTTGGTGTTACCTATTAAAGGAGAAAATTGATTCAGAGGCTAGAGCTTTTGGTTACACCCAGCCAAGGGCCCAAGGCCATATACACAGAATGGGAAGGTAATCAAGGTGAAGAGATGAACCTGGAATGTTTTACAAAATATTATGTCTTTTGGATTATGTTTTTATCTGAATGTACTATGGGTATTGAAGGTTCTCCTACCTGCTTATACATTAGAAATTATTATGGGGTGTGTATAATAGAAAGCATGTAAGTCCGCCATCAGCCAATAACTGATTGGGTATGTTAAAAAGGGAAACAGAATTTGCCCAGAAGAAACACAGGCCTTTGTTTCAAACCCTGTGTGTAGAGTATAGGGGGCTTAGGCAGAACTACTGATTGGAACAAAAGATCTGCATTTGAAGAAAGGACCTGAAGAGAAAAAAAAAAAGACCATCTGGCTTTTTGAATTTTGAGCAAGTAGATAGGTTTTGGGTGCATCAAGACAAGAAAGTTATGGTCCATGAGAGAAACCAGGACTGAAAGTTAAAGGAAGCCAGTGAGTAGAAGGCTTTTATGTTACTCACTTGTGACCACATGGGTCCACTTGAGTGGAAATGGGGGAAGAGCATCAATGAAGAAAAGGGCTTAGTTTCATACTCTTTAACCTAGGCCACAGAGGCTGGGGATGAGAGGAAGGGCTGGCTGGTCTGAAGTGCAAGGAGTTGTGAGCCTATGGACATTGAAATAGCCCCTGAGGACTGAAGATGTGAGAGAAGGTACTGGCTGGTCGGAAGTGAAGGGAAGAGTGCGACTCTCAAACTTGGCAGCTGGTACCCATGACCTAGCTGGGATGGGTGAGCTGAGCTGACCAAACAAAGAGGAAGATGTGTGACACTGAGCTGGTGTTAAGTTGGTGCAATTTGATGGCTTGTGCTGGGCTGGACTTTGCTTGTTCATGGATGCAGATGCCCAAAGTTTCCAAGCAGAAGTGAAGATTCTTCAGTGGGAAAGGAACATGCTTGTCTCCTCAGAGTAGTAGTTTGATAGGGATGGGCAAATTAGAAATTGGCTATCTAAAATAGGGGGAAAATAAAGGCATAAAGTGGCTGGCTTACACGCTTTCATGGGTGTGGTTATTCTTAAACTGATGGTGAAGGCGATGTTAATTTTTGAAGTATAAAAGGGATAATGGCTAGAAAGGCCAGGGGGTGGCCTGCAGTGTAGTAAATTACATAGTGTGGCTTTTCTAGCCATTAGTCTTTGTAAACTCTGTGGTGGAATTTGCCATGAGCAACGAGTAGCTCCTGATTGTTAAAGTTACCCACCTGGGGTATATCTGTTGCGAGTGGCACAAAGCAATCTTCTGGGAAGTTCCTTCTCTCTCAGGTGTATAGAATTCTGATGTTGGGATTGGTTAGTTTGGTCACTCTGCTAGACTCAAAAGGAGCCCTTCTAGAGACAGAAGAAATCTCTCTCACTGCCAGCTGAGAGACACAAGAGACATGCATTGCTGAGAGAGACGAGAGACACGCACTGAGAGAGACACCTACCACTGAAAGAGACATCGAGAGACACGCACTGCTGGGAGAGAGACTGAGAGAGACTGTCAGCCGAGAGACAGCAGGCTGAGAGTGTTCCTGAACTTAATTGTAGCCTGCTGCTTCCCTACTAAACCCCATAATCTGTGAGTTCTATGTGGCCACTGCAGTGAATCATCAAACCTAGCACAGAGGTGGTAGGTGCTGCAGGGGTAAGAGCTGGTGTCACGGTATTTGAAAGGGCTGGAGGGAGGCAGCATGTTTAGCCTCTCAGGAATAGGTCTTGGGCTACTGATGGTGATTCTGTCTTCCTCTTGTGGGGTTAGAGAAGGTAAGAAGATGCAGCCTCCCTGCCCCTTTGGCAGTATCCCTTAATGTTAACAATATGTTCTGTGAAACAGGATATTATGTGGTTTGGATGGTGTGTGAACACTGTATTAAAACCTTATGGGAGCTTGCTTCTGGTCTTCCTTGTCATTGTTGTTGCTGCTGCTGCCTGGCGGCAACTGCTAAAAGAACAGTAGTGGGAATGGAGTGAGAGGAATTGAACAGGGATGGAGTACAGTATGCCCAGCCTCACCTGATTTTCTACCCATGTGACTAGCAGGAGCAGCCCACACCCCAAAGCGGCAACCACCGCCTACTAGTCAAAGCCCATGAGCCCACACCCAAGCGCTATGTCCTCTGCCTCATGTGCTTGTATCCAACCCATGGTCTAGAGCTGCTAGAGTCTGAGTTTGGGGTCTTTAAAACCATTATGCAGAAATACTAAACAAAAGAAGAGTTGCTTTCCCTCTGAAAACAAAACAAAATACCTTATGGGGCCATGGACATATGTATGGCTGGATGTTGCCCAGACATTAAGTTATATATGCTTATACTTTATTTTTTTGCTAGCAATAAACTGGTTATTTTACTATAACTTCCTGAAGGCAACTTCAATACTAAATGCAAATGTACTCTATTTGATTTACAAAAAAAACTACCAATATTTATTTACCATTTTCCACAGAAACCAGAACTTCTGATAAGGTCATACAACACCTTACAGAAACAACAAGGACACACAGAAAGCACAGAATATTATATCTAAAAAGCATCCTATCAGCAAAGACGAAGGTATTACTTAACAGGATAAAAGACTAACTCAAATGTTAACGTTAGTTTGTACTTACTGTGATATTTAAATATATCCTACGCTTTTGAACGTCATAACTGACATATGCTGATTTTACTCCAATGTATTTCACGTCGATAGAGCGAGGGAAAAGGAAAAACACAGCCAATCCAGAAAGGAGCAGACAGACGAACACAGAAGCCATCACATACAGCTTTCTGAAAAGGAAAGTTGGATATTTAAATATGTATGTATCAAAAACTATTTAATGAAACATTTACAGAAAATGTCTTCAACTTGAATTGTTTCCCTACATACTAAACTAGAAGAAAAAGATACATAATTTAATCAGCCTTTGACATTTTAGAAGTATTGGGTAAGGTTGTACCAGCCTAGTTAAGTATGAAAATGTCCTCTTTAAAAAATGAATTCACTTTTTTGGAGACTGGGATTTCAGGCTTATGTAAGATAGAAAATGTATTTCAGAGATTCCCAAACCAGGCTGCACGTTAATATCAAGTTGGGGAGCTTGTTAGAAATATAAACTTCAAGACTTCCTTCTGAGCTCACTGAAGCATCATTTTCCTGTGTGTTTCACCATTATACCCTTAAGTGATTGCTCATGAGAGCATAACCACGTCTCATCATTACTATAATCAGTCCTTTTTAAGCCTCCTTATCCCAAAGTATTTACTTACTCAATTTAATAAAAAACATTATTTACATTAAATGTTTTGAAGATACTGTTACACTGTTTCTTTAAAATCAAGAAATGATGTCCCTCAAATATGATGGCGAAATTAGGACATTTCCAGATAAGCACAAATTAAGGGAATTTGTTAAAACCAGACCAATCTTTATAAGAGTCCTCTGGACAGAGAACCAAAAACAGCAAACAACCACCCACCAGACCATTAATACACATGATGACACAACCCAGAAACCAACCCAGTTATGGAAGTATCCAAAGTAAATAAGCCTGCAAGATTGTAAACAGGGAATGAGAGATATCAATTGGCAAACGAGGACAACTACAAATCAAAAAGAGGGAAAAAACTGTGGTTACAGAACTTCTAAATGGTCAAGATAAATGAAAGCTAAAATGGACTTTTCTAAACTAGGGAAGAGAACTATAAATCACAGAGTAACTGCAAAGAAAAATGATAAACCTTCACATAAAAAAGAAAGATAATATCAGGATACTATGAAGAACTATAACAAATTTGAAAATCTAGAGGAAATTGACAGATTTCTAGAAACATACTACTAACCAACAGAGGCTGAGATGAAAAACTGGAACAGACCCAGAACAAAAGAAGAAATTGAACAGGTCATAAAAAAATTACCAACAAACAAACCCCTGTCCCAGACACTTTCACTGGTTAATTCTACCAAAAGTTCAGAGAAGAACTAACACCAACCCTACTCAACCTATTCCAAAACATAGAAAAGGATGGAATCCTTCCAAGTTCATTTTATGAAGCAAGCATAACCTCGATACCCAAACCAGGCAAAGATATCACCAAAAAGGAAAACTACAGACCAATATCCCTCATGAATACAGATGCAAAAATTCAACAAAATACTAGCCAATAGACTCTAACCACATATCAAAAAAAAAAAAAATACATTATGACCAAGTGGGATTCATACCAGGTTTGCAAGTATGGGTCAACATTAGAAAAATAATCAATGACATCCACCACATAAATGAAACAAAGGAAAAGAACCACATGATCATTTCAATCGATGCAGAAAAGGCATTTGATAAAATTGAACACTCATTCCTGATCAAAACTCTCAGCAAAATAGTTAGAAGAGACATTTCTCAACATAATAAAGGGCATATATGCAAAACCAACCACCAATATTATTCTCAATGGAGAGAGACTGAAACATTCCCCCTGTGAACAGGAACCAGACAAAGATGCCCACTATCACCACTTCTATTCAACATTGTACTGGAAGTCCCAGGCAGCGCAATAAGGCAAGAAAGGGAAATCAAAGGCATCCAAATTGGTAAGGAAGATATAAAACTATCCCTATTTGCTAATGATATGACCTTATACATAGAAAACCCAGGAGACTCAGCAAAAAACTACTGGAACTAATTGAGAGATTTAGCATCATAGCAGGATATAAGATCAACATCCAAAAATCAACTGGATTCCTCTAGACAAGCAAAGAGATTGCTGAAAGGGAAATAAGGAAATCAATACCATTTACAATAGCTACCAAAGAAATAAAATACTTGGGAATAAATCTCACTAGGGGCACAAAAGACCTGAAAACTACAAATCACATACCATGCTCATGGATAGGAAGATTGAACACTGTGAAAATGTCAATACTATCCCAAGCAATCTACACATTCAATACAATGCCAATTCAGATCCCATTTACATTCTTTAAGGATATGGAAAAACCAATCACTAACTTTATATGGAAAGGAAAGAGACCTCAGATAAGCAAAGCA
>NW_006921706.1:1630468-1639599 GCF_000298275.1 Orycteropus afer afer
CTAAGCACCTGAGAGAGTGGGCACCTCCCAGAACATTGTTTTGTGCCACTCCCAACAGAAATACTCCAGGTGGACACCTTCAGCAATCAGGAGCTCCTCAGTTGCTCATAGCAAATCCCACCTTGGAGTTTACAAAGACTTATGGGTAGAAAAGCCACACAAAGTAATTTACTATACCACAATATGGAAGGAAACTTTGTTGGTCACCAGGGTGGGAGGGGAAGGGAGGGAACACTGCACCAAAAAAAAAAAAAAACAACAAACTACACTGACCCATGTCACTTTAGTTTTGTGTATTTCACTGGACATAAATTAATTATATTTCAATTAAATGTATTTAAAAAATAAAAAGTCAAGAAATGAGATACTATGCACATACAAGAAAAAATCTTCCATGCTTCTGCTGCTCCTCTAACTCCCTCTCCCTCTGAAATATATCCCTTGCAATTCTCAATCTTTCTTCTCAATTTGCACAGCTGGAAATATCTATCTTCAAGGTTACTCTCAATAGAAGGTACTCTTTCCTGGGCTTGCCAATATATAATCCTACGTCAAAGCCCACAGCACTCTTTTCTGTTTGTGTCTCAGGTCACATACTTTAATCTATCCCTTATGTTGTAGGCAGTCAAAAAATTATTTTATCTTTTCCTGTACTCTGTTTTTACCACCTCATCACCTACTTTTTAAATACTTTGACGGATTTAATTTTAGTATGCCTCACAATAGCTATTGAAGTGTCTTCTGCAGGTGTTTTATGAATGTTTCTGAGTATTTTAAGTTGCTTAAATTCAGAAAGAAGAGTAAAATGGCTTATTGAAAACAAAACAAAAATTTGCTAAATAATTTACTTTGCTCATACTATCCCATAAGGAGCCTTGGTGGTACAGTGGTTAAGTACTTGGCTGCTAAATAAAAGGCTAGTCGTTCAAACCCACCAGCAACTCTACAGGAGAAAATATTTGGCAGTCTGCCTCCATAAAGATTTACAGCCTTGGAAACTCTATGGGGCAGTTCTACTCTGTCCAATAGAGTTGCCATGAGTCAGAATTGACTCAAAGGTAGTGGTTTTTGTTTTGTTCTGATGCCTATACTGTATCTAAGTAAACAAATTAGTAATCATTCACTCACTCTGGATTCTCTCAGCTAAAGTGGTGACCATTACTGGATTACATAATAGGTAATTTAAGTACATGTTTAAAATACCTACAAAACACAAAATCACTCAAAAGTTGTATAAAAGGAGTTCAATTATCAACACGATGAAAATTAAAATCTGAATTTTGTTGGACTTTCTTATACTTTAATGTTATTTTTACCTTTAATTATTTATGAGCACACCGTAAGGAGCCCTGGTGGCGCAGTGGTTAAGAACTCAGCTGCTAACCAGAAGGTCAGTGGTTTGAACCCACCAGCTACTCTGCAGGAGAAAGATGTGGCAGTCTGCTTTGATAAAGATTTACAGCCTTGGAAAAATCCTCTCGGGCAGTTTTTATAGGGTTGCTGTGAGTCTGAGTCAACTCGATGACAGTAGGTTTGGTTTTAGCCCATCATAAGGAGCCCTGGTAGTTCTCTGGTTAAGTTCTTAGCTGCTAACCAAAAGGCTATGGGTTCACACTCACTAGGCACTTGGCAGGAGAAAAGACCTGGCCATCTGCTCCTATAAAGACTGTTGTTGTTGCTATGTGCTGTCTAGTCAGACCCGACTCACAGTGACCCCTCCTTGGGTTTCCGAGGCAGTATCCCTACGGAAGTAGATTGCCCAACCGTCCTTCCGAGGAGTGGCTGGTGGGTTTGAACCGCCAGCCTTCTGGTTAGCAGTCAAGTGTCTTAGGCAGTATGCTACCAAAGCTCCTCCTATAAAGACTACAGCTTAGGAAAGTCTATGGGGGTGATTCTACTCTGTCCTCTAGAGGTCTATGATGGCACACAATAACAAGCCCACTATAACATATTCAGTGCTTAGGGCCTGTATGTCAGCCCTAGTTAAGAATATATGAAACACTGTTCTGAACTACTTTGTACACCACATTTAAAGCCATATTAAAAAAAAAAAATACTCATTCAAAAACATTACTGAACCTGTTGGGACAGTAAAATAACATTCTGGTTAGTGTTTCATCCCAAATTAAACAACTGTCTAATTAACTGAAGATGGGGCAATCTACTTCCGTAGTGATACTGCCTCGGAAACCCAAGGAGGGGTCGCTATGAGTCGGGTCCGACTCAACAGCACATAACAACAACAACAAATTAATTGACTCAATATAGACCTCTACCACAAAATGCACCAATAAGAATTTTTCTTATAGCTCTATAAGTAGTAGCTGAATGCTTCGAGCTATATAGCACTAATGAAATTATGAATGTTTCGTGTCTACTTTCTTTCTCCACTTCACTAAGCCTCAACTGACGTATAATTTTCTTTGGAGCCTTTTCCATTTCTGCAGAATGATTTGGCATTTTCTCTACTCTGCCTTCACAGGGCACAGGGCATACCTCCAGCAGGTACGATATTGGTATTGTAATCATTTGCTTACTTATCTGTCTTTCCTACAAAATAATTTCCTCACACTTAAGTTATCTTTGTCATGTTTTTATCTGCAAGCCCTAGAACAGAATGATATAATAGGTATTCAATAAACATCTAGGTTGACATCTACAGGATTTCATAAAATAGGTAAAATTTATTTTCTGTTCCCTCCTACCTCACCTTTAGGCTTTCAATTACATGTATATAAAAACAAACCCACTGCTGTTGAGTAGATTCCAATTCCTAATGACCCAATGGATACAGTAGAACTGCCCCACAGTTTCGAAGGCTGGAAATCTACAGAAGCAGACTGCCACATCTTTCCTGTGGAACAGCTGGTGGGTTTGAAGCACTGCCTTTGGTCGATAGCAAAGTGCTTTAACCATTGTGCAACCAGGGCTCCATATGTGCTGCTGTTCTGTGTCATTGAGTTGAGTGTAACTTACAGTAACCCTATAAATTCATTCCCTTATAAGTGTATGTATGTGTGTGTATATATATATATATATATATATATATATATACACACAGATATGCACACACACAAACATGAATATAGGTTGTCTGAATTTGTTCCACACACCACTGATGCTCTATTCATTTTGTATCTTTTTTTCATCTTTGTATTTCATTTTGGAAAGTTAAGATTATGTGTTCGAGTTCAGTCCTCTTTTTCTTCTGAAGTGTCTAATCTGTTAATGCCATCTAGTGTATTTTTCATCTTAGATACTATAGTTTTCATCTCAATTTTAATTCAGTTTGGATCCTTCATCTTCTAAATTAATCCTTAAGAAACTCCATCTTCTTCAAATTAGGTTATACAGTTAAATAACCCTTATTTTACTGTCTCTGTCTACTAATTCAGTCATCTGTATCACTTCTGGGTCTGTTTCTACTGAATGTTCTCTTCACTATTGGCTGTATTTTTCACCTTATTTGCATTCTGAGTAATTTTAAATTGGATGCCAGATACTATATATTTTACCTTGGTGGGTATTGGGTATTTCAGTATTCTTACAAAAATCCTTGAGCTTTGTTCTGCAATGTAGTTAAGTTTTTTAGAACAATGTAATCCTTTCAAGGTTAGCTTTTAGGCTTCATTAGACAGGAGCATGCTAGCAAAATTCTGCTAAAGATAATTCAAAAATGGCTATAAATTGTACATAGACAGAGAACTGTCAGAAATTCAAGCTGGATTCAGAAGAGGGTGTAGAATGAGGGATATGACTGTTGTAAGATGGATCTTGGCTGAAAGCTGAGAAAACCAGAAAGATGGTTACCTGTGTTTTACTGACTATGCAAAGGCATTTGACTGGGTAGATCACAATGAAAAGAATGAGAATTCTAAAACACTTAATTGTGCTTACGAGGAACCTGTACATGGGTCAACAAACATTCATTCAGAGAGAAGGGATATTGTACTGGAAAAAGTATGTGACAGGGCTATATTCTTTTACCTTATGAATTCAATCTATATGTTGAAAAAATAATCTGAGACATGGGGCTATGTGAAGAAAAACACAGCCATAGGATTAGAGGAAGACACTTTAACAACCTGAGAGGTGCTGATGACACAACCTTGCTTGATGTAAATGAAGACGTGAAGCACTTAATAATAAAGGTAAAAGACTACAGCCTTCAATATGGATTACATCTAAATATAAAAAAAAATGAAAATCCTTACAACTGGACCAAGGAACAACCTTGTAAGTGGTAAAGAAAGTGAAGTTGTCATGGATTTCATTCTTCTTAGATCAACAATCAATGTCCATGCAAGAAGCATTCAAAAAATCAAATGACACTGTACTGGGCAAATCTGCTACAAAAGATCTCCTTAAAGTGTCACAAACTGAAGTTAACTGAAGTGTACCTGACTTAAGCCATGCATGTGAAAGCTGGACAACAGCGACATTGGTGAAGAATACTAAATATACCATGGACTGTCAGAACAAAACTGTCCTAGAGGAAGTGCAGCCAAAATGCTCCTAAGAAAAGAAGATTTTTGTCTTGCTTAGTCTGGACACATTATGAGGAGGACTGACCCCTGGAGAAGGACATCATTCTTGATAGAGGGTCAGCAAAAAAGAGGGAGATCCTCAATAAGAAGGATTGACACAGTGACTGTAACAATGGGCTCAAATACAGCAACAACTTTGAGGATGGCGCAAGACTGGGCAACCCATCACTATTCATAAGGTTTCAATGGATCAAAGCCAAACCTAATGGGACCTAACAATAGGCAAGAGAACCGCAATCTTTAATCAAAGGCTATTTTCTTTCCCCTATCACTGAGCTAATATAGTCATCCCTCAGTATCCATGGCAGACTGGTGTCAGGATGCCTCCCTGCCTTAAACAGATACCAAAATGCACGGATGTTCAAGTTCCTTATATAAAATGGAGTAGTGCCTACATATAACTTATGTACAACTTCCTGCATACTTTAAATCATGCCTAGATTACTTATAATACCACATGCAGTGTAAATGCGGCGTAAAGAACACCTTTTGTTCCCTCTTAGCCTTTAAGGGATTACTTTGACCAATTAATTGCCTTTTTTCTTTTGAGTATTTTTTGATCCATGGTTGAATCCGTGGATTTAGAACTCGCAGGTAAGGAGGCCTGACTGTACTTTTCTGTGTACTCTATCTAATACCTGTGAATTACAAAGTTTTCCACCCTGGTTGGTGAAAACAAGCACTCCTGGCCCTCTGTGAGCTGTTCCCTCTGCTCCTTTTGAGTGGTTCCTTTCCAGCTTCAGACTGTTTTGCTTATACATGGGTTGATCAGTACTCAGTTGAAGACTTGAGAGGTACCCTCTGCAGATCTTTGGAGCTTTCTGTGCAGCTATGTCCTATCTAGTTCTCTATCCTGCTAACTCTAGTCACCTTGGTTTCTGACACTCCCAGTTCCAACTCCTTAATTCACAGAGACCACTGAGCTCTGCCTGGGTTGCCTTCCTTGTGCTGCAGCCTGGAACCTTTCTCTAGACAGTAAGCTGGTGCAGTCATATGAGTTACCTCATTTGTTTTCCTTCTCTTGGAGATCACTGTCCTGCACTGCCAGATATCCACTGTCTGAAAACACTGCTTGATCTTAAAAGCTTATGAGCAGACATCTAAGATACAACAGTTGGTCTCTCCTTGTCCAAAGCAAAGAAGCATGAAGAAAATCAAAGATGTAAGGAAACAGTAAGTCCAAGAGACAAGTGGACCACAGGAACCTTAGCCTACCTGAACACGAGACCAGAAGAACTAGATGGTGCCTGGCTACCACTGTCAACCACTCAGAAAGAGATCAGAAAGGAAATCCTAGATAAAGCAGGAGAAAAATGTAGAACAAAACTCAAAATCATAAAAAATGACCAGACTTACTGGTCTGGTAGGTCTCTATCAGAGAAAACCCCAAGACCACAGCCCCTAGTTGCCCTTCGGGCCTAGAATTGAACTCACTCCTATGGCTTCCAACCAGACAATGGACAGACCTATAAGGTGAACATTAACACCAGGCAGGTATATTCCTTAGAGCAATCAAGCATGGGAGATGAGAAGGGTAGTATTTCAACAGGGAGACGCTTAGAGGGCAGAAAAGAAGGACAGAGGGAAGAGGTAACTATAGAGAAGAAGTGGGAAGAAAGTTTTTACATTATGGGGCTTGTAATCAATGTCATGAAACAAAATGAGTATGAACTACTGCATAGAAAATGAATTTGCTCTATAAACTTTTCACTCAAATCACACAGACACACAAAAAGAGGATTTAATGACCTGATACTTTCCTTTTAATAGTTATAACAAGAGTAATTATTTAGACAAAATACAACCCCCCCACACACACACACATACACACACACACACAAAACCAATTGCCATTTTCTTATGATCACTTACGTTCTTCTTGGCCTTAATCTCTGATCACTATAAGGAATCAGTGCCACGAGTTGGTTTTCTTGTCCTAAAAGTGAAAAAGTTGATTTAGAAATTTATTAACATGGTTAATTAAAATATAGTGGCTCTGCATCACTCTGGTTTGGACCAGAATATCATATGGCTCTCATTTCATTCCTTTAGGAAAATGCTCTAGAAGTCTTCAAAACTTATCCAGCAGAAGTTTATTTCCACAGCAGATGTTTTTTTCATATATACATGTCTAGCTAGTTAAAAATATTATATAGAATGGGTAGCTCTTACTCTTTCCTCCACTGAAAAAAAGATCTTAAAAAAATCCCTGCTTTGAGAAGACCTGAATTTGCCAGGCCCTCCCTTACCTCTACTGTTATCCACTGAAACCCTGATTTGGATATCTGCATGAGAAAAGAACATGTCCTGAATGTCCTCACCCTTAAACCTGTAGGGGTTCTTACACTGTCCTCTTCGAAAAGCAAAACTGACACATATGAAATCTCAAATTCCAAGAACCCTACATAATAAACCTTCCAGGTCTCTTTGAAGTTAGATTCTTACACACTAAGTCATTTCAAAATCCCCTATTTCTTTCTTGGGTTGAGTTATAGCCATATATCTTAAAATGTCAATTTTTCAACCTCAGCAGAAGTTGGTTCTTCATGTTAACTATCAAAGCACCAGCATCTATCTGCACTAGATCTCATTCCCTCATACATTCACAAGGTCACTGCTCCAATAATTAACCCCCCTCCACCCACTATTAATGTATTCTCTATGGATCATTCTCATTCTTTCAAATAGATCTATTATTCTTCCTATCTTAAAAAATTCCTCTCCTGTTTATAGCCCTTCCAGCTTACTACTTTCTCTGTACAGCAAAATTCCTTAAAAAAAAAAAGCTATTTTACCTATACTTAATCTCCCTCTTCTTATATACTCTTGATCCTGCTCTCTACATACTTCCATTAAACTTATCAAAATGCTCTTGTAAAGGTCTCCAGTGGCCTCTATATTACCACTTCTAATCATCAATTCTCACTCCTTATATTACCTGATTTAAAAGCAGCATCTTATATAGCTATCACTTTCTCCTCCTTAGTGCATTTTCTTCACTTATTTTCAAGGACACCACACACAGAGGAAATTTCTTCCTCCTACTCTAGCTGCTAACTCTTAGTGTTCTTTGCTAATTGCTTCTCTTCTCACTGACCTTGAAATATTAGAACACAGGGTTCAATGCTAAGGTTCATCTCTTTTGTATGACACTGGCAGCTTGGTGGCTCTCATCTAGATCATGGCTTTAGGTATCATCCAAACAGTGATGACTCAATCTAGGCTTTACACTTGAACTGCAAACTCTTACAACTGCCTGCTGAACATATCCACTTAGATGTCACACATGCCTCTCAAAATTTCCACGTCTAAGAGTGAACTCCTGATCTCTCTTCTGACAGATACACTCAAACTTGTTTTTTCTCCATTTTAATAAATGGCTTCTCCATTCTTCCAGTTCCTTAGGTGGAAAACCTCTGGAGTCATACTTGAATCCCTTCTTTCTCTCCATAATCCTTGTCCAGAATGCTTAAAAAAAGAAAAAGCCTACTAGCCATAATTTAAAAATATAAACAGTGCTTTTCCTCCCCTTAGCCTATGCATTAATCCGTTTAACTACAATAATCCTTTTATTCTCAAACTACTATCCTTGGAAAAATAAAACCATCATGTTTAATGGCCACACTGGAATGTAAATTTCCCCACACTACCTCCCAAGGCATTTCTCATAGACCCTGATATACCCTATACTGTCACTCTTCCCTCAGTGTCTCTCCAGGGTCACATACCAGCTATTACCAATCAGAGAATGAGAAGAACACAAAGTACGTTTATCATTTCTACCTGTTGCCATTGATTCTAAAATAGCATGGGAGATTGGGGGTGGGTGAGCAGGTTTTCCTTTAACACAACATGCAGCAAAAGAACTATGATATGCCTTCTATAGATGCCAAATACTACTAGAAGTTTTCACTCAAGAGACAGTACATGTTTATTATAATAGAATGTGGGAAAAAATATACTGGGGTCAGAGTAGTGATTTCTACTGTTACTTCTTTAAAAAGCTTAATTAATATTTATATGTTTGTTTCTTTGTGTTCTTTAGACTAAAGATACCTGATAAGAAGTTTTAATTCTAAGTGTTTTTAAAACCTAGAGAAATTCTTAGACAACTAAGAGAATCTAGACAAAGACTTGGGTTATTTGTACAAATGCATGCAAATCATTCTTTGAAGGAGAAACAATGCAGTAACAAATACCCCTAGGAATTCTTCCTGTTCCTTGACAAGTGGGACAAGTGACACTATCTCTTCCTGTGAATTCCACGTATGGAAACTGTGAGACATCGCCACTTCTTCCATCTTCATTATGGACTTCACTATTAACCAACCCGTTCCTCATATTTTCAGTTGATGTGACTCCATCATAGGCATCATCTTTACTTGAATGCAAAGGCAAATGAGAAAAAGATTTCCCCATGTCTAAAGAAGAAGAAAAATATTACAGTAAATTTCAGGAAAAAGTACACTCAAAAATTACATTTACACTGATCCAATTAATTTCAAACAAATTTCAAGGCGTGTTTAAATTACTTTTTGCATCAGAATTATATTCTAATTATAATTAGAACATAATTATATTATA
>NW_006921706.1:1640409-1646580 GCF_000298275.1 Orycteropus afer afer
CTAGACAGACAAAATTGTACAACAAGGAATAAAGACTTTTTTTCACTCTTTCACTAGTTAAAAAAAATAATAATGATTACATTCTTTGAGTTGTACAACCATTCTCACCCTCTTTTCTCAGAGGTTATTCCCCCATTAATGTAATACTGCCCCCTAAGGGTTCTATCTAATCTTTTATGTTGCTACTGTCAATATGATCCTGCATAGTTCTTAAAGGAGCTCTGGTAGCCTAGTGCCTGCGGCACTTGACTGCTAACCAGAGGGCTGGCAGTTCAAACCCACCAGCCATTCCTTGGAAGGAAGGCTGGGCAATCTACTTCCACAACCACTGCCTCGGAAACCCAAAGAGGGATCACTATGAGTTGGGTCCGATTCAACCGCTCATAACAACAACAGTTCTTAAAGAACATACTTCTCAAGGCAGACTTTTTTTTTTTAAAAACAAGTTAAGCTATACTACTGTTTGGTTTTATGAAGATATCGGGGGATATTTCAGGTTAAAGGTTTAAAGACTATCTCAGGACAACAGTGTAGAGGTTCATCTAGCCTCTATGGTCCCAGAAAGTACTTGGAATTCTATTCTGAATTTTCGCCCTTCTAATCAGGATTCTTCTTAAGAATTTTTGATCAAGAATGTAATCAACGTACTGAACTGAACATGCAGAAACTGTTGAATTTTGTTGTGTACATTCTCAATGACAAAGTAAATTTTAAAAAGAATCTATATACAAACTGTCCATATAAACTAAAAATAAATTATTTTAGGACTTCTAAAAAAAGCATTATCATCTCTTAATTTGGATAAATTATATTAAAGTTCAGCTAAACCAATTATTGCCAGCTACAGGTGATTGCTAAGTAAATTAACATCCATGGCCCCACACTGTGACCTTGGGGCCTATGTGGAATACCGCAAGAGCTAGGATGAGTGGGCGTCACAGCAAGGTCTCAGAGGCACGGGCTCCAGGATCTCAGTTAATGCAGGCGGGGGTGTAAGATGAATCACATTGGAAGGGCTTGGAGAGAAAGACACAGAAGGTAAAGCCAAAGGAGAGCTGGGCCTGTTTTCTATCTTAATCGACCAGCCTAATAAGTTCTGTCTCTGACAGGTGTTCCATTAGTCAAAGCTAACGGACAAAGGCCAGACTTTGTCAGGTACTAGAAATCCCTGCCTTCTTGCCAGATTTTCGTCTGAGCACTGTAAATTCAGTTACGTGTATTCTTGGAGATTCGATGGTTTCTTATGAGGTGCCAGACCCCTTTTTCCTCTTTCCTATGGTCAATGCTTTTTTCGCAGTCTCTTAATTTACTGAAAACCAATACGGATCTCAGATTCAAACCGGCAAAAATGAAAAACAAGAAAGTATACCAGTCCATCCTTAAAAGGATCGTGATCCACTACGCAAAACAGATCTCATTTCTGCAAGGGCCCCTTTTATAGGGAAATCAGCCCCTTTCAAAAGCGCCGTAAACAAAACCCAGGGCACAGCCTATGCTGTAAGAGTGAAAATCAGAACAACAACAACAACAAAAAAGCCAACCACGCAAAAAACCTCAAGAATAGTCAAACCGGAGGCCTGCTGTCCAATCAAGGTGTGGGGGCCTGGAATCAACCCCCAAAACCCAACCTGGGCCGAACCCGGCGCATCTTGGTATGCAGCAAGGCCTCGCAGGGGTAAGACAACCAACACCTCCACCTCCAAGCCCCGCGCGCAGCCGAGCCGCCCGGCTCCCGACGACCTCCCCTCCTCCTCCTTTGCCGGCCTGGCTCTTCCTATGGCGCCGCCGCTTGGCCGCGTTCCAGAAGGGGACCTGAAGGCTGCGAGTCCAGGGTCGCTCACCGGCACGCGAGGTGCTGCGCAGTCCCGGGCTGCTCCGCGGCGGACAGGCCCCAGAATGGGTCAAGAAGTCCGCAGTCCCGTGTTCGAGGGTTGGAGCTCAGGAGGTACAGCGCCAGGCCGGCAGGACGGGGGAGGGGCAGCACAAGCACAGAATGGGCTGAGGCCGGCCCTACTGCAACCTGCGGCCGCGCCTGCGCAGAGCGCTCCCGAAAAAACGCCAACAGCGAGCAAGACGCATGCGTGTTTTTTAGGCTTTCCTGGAACCAGTAAGGGCCGGTCTGTGATGATGCTTTTCGGGTATCGTCAACCATTTCTCCAGAATTAAGAGTAATATATGGACACTTTAATCCTGGAAGCTTTAAGAACAGCCCCTCTTCCTTCCTTTCCTAACAGTTTCCTCGCAAAACGGGAAACATGCAGGTCTTCTTCTGACAGCTTCTGTGCCAATGTTCTGGGAATGGCCTCTGACACCTGCCTGAGACACAAGTCTGGCAGCCAAAAAGTTGGGTCTGTTTTAACTTAGAACCTCTTGACTATTAGGAAAGGGAAACTGCAAGAGAATGGGATCCCTGGTTTTTGTTTTTTGTTTGGCTTATGCTTTCTCTCTTTTTTTTTTTTTTTTTTGGTTAGTGGCCTGATGGTGATCCTTAACTCAGTGGTTAGCTGTTGTTGTTTGTTGTTATTTGCAGTCGAGTCGCCCCGACTCATAGCGACCCCTCCTTGGGTTTCTGAGGCAGTATCACTACGGAAGTAGGATTGCCCAACCTTCCTTCCGAGGAGTGGCTGGTGGGTTTGAACCGCCAGCCTTCTGATTAGCAGTCAAGTGCATTAGGCACCGTGCCAGTGGTTAGCTAAACTCTGCTAAATCCCAGTGCCTTGTGTCATGGTTGCGACTTGGCGCTACTCTCTCCAACATCTCTAAGCCTAGGTTTTCACATTTAGAAAATGAGAATAGTAGGAGCTGTTTTGAGGGCTACATTAAGTTGTAATAACTATGAAGAACAGACTATGCTCACTGCCTGGGGAGAAAATAAAATTTAATAAATGGTAGTGATTGTTGTTATAGACACAAGATACATAGTATACAAGGAAGGAACCGTAATGGTAATTTACTTTTCTGTTCTGACAGGATAACATTGTACATGGCCAGTGGAATGCAAAGATATATAAGAGTGGTAATATAACATGAAAGGTAAGAAAATACACCATTAGTATTTTCAGAGATTATAAATCCAGGTTGGTTAAGTTGTGGGATAATGAGGACAATACTGGTGAAGATGTAAATTCTACATTTTCTGGTGGGACAAGCAATGTATATCAAGAATCTTAAAATACTTACATTCTTTGGCCCAGCAATTCCACTCTTAGGAAACTTTTCTAAATCTCATAACAACTTTACAGTCATTTATGTACAAACCATTTTTGCATAAAAAATTTAAAGGTCCAACAAAGGGTATTAATTAAATCATTTTTCATCCTGCTTTATTTAGCTCATATCTTCCAAAGTGGGGGGAAAATGGAAAAAAAAAAATCAAAACTTCCCACATTAACATTGTTTGATTTCATATTAGCTACAACAAATCAGGATCATTAAAAAAAAAAAAAACAACTCCAATATGTTGTTTGAAAAGCTACCTTAGGAATGGATAACCAAACTATGGTACATACATACAATGGAATACTATGCAATGCTAAAGAATAATGTAGAATCTGCAAAACACCGCATAACGTGGATGAACTTGGAGGATATTATGCTGAGTGAAATGTCAATCACAAAAGGACAAATATTGTATTAGTCCGTCATTGTAAAAGTTAAGGAAAGGTTTATCTATAGAAGGAAATTTTCTTTGTTGGTTACCAGGGGTGGGAGGGCAGTGGAGGGAAGGCTGTTAGATAGATAGAGATAAGTATTGATTTGGGTGAAGAGAAGGGCAATGTACCAAAATGTGAGTGACCAATATGGCAGCATTGAGGATGAGAAAGACATACAGAGGTACATGGGAGGTACAGACAACAAATATGAACCCTTTTGCACATACAGTACTGCGTTGTCAGTGAAGGCAAACATGGGTATATGGGTGGATAGAAGGATGGACAGGTTGAACTGTTAGGTATGTCTATGAAATGGGGAGTGTATCCAAGAACATATATAGGATTGGCAGACAATGGTCTTATAAGTTTATGTGAATGATCAGAACTCCCAAGCGTATAGTAGAGCTGACAAGGGGCAAGGTTGTGTTCACTGCTTGGTCACAGCCAGCTACCCAGAGGGACCGAGTAGTTGAACCTGCAGGCTTGGGACATAGTCTCAGGGGACATCAAGCTCAATTGGCATAACATACTATACAAAATATTGTTCTACCTCCTACTTTGGCAAGTAGCAACTGGGATCTTCAAAGCTAGCAAGCTGCCGTCTAGATGCAACGATGGGTCTCTCCTCGTCCAGAGCAAAGAAGAATGAAGAAAACCAAAATTCATGGAAACAATTAGTCCTAGAGACTGGTACACCATCTGATCTGCAGCCTATACAGCTATGAGACCAGAAGAACTAGATGGTGCCCGGCTACCACTGTCATCCACTTGGAAAGGGATCTTTGTAGGAGATCCTTGGTAGAGAGGGAGAACAATGTGGAACAAAACTCAAAATGATTTGGAGAAAAAAAAAAAAGTGGGGACCAAGTTTCCTGGTCCAATAGAGCCTGGTGGAACCACTGAGACTATAGCCCCTAGCTGCCCTTCAGGTCTGGAATTGAACCCACACCTGTTGTTTCCAGCTAAACAAAATACAGACATATGAGTTGAACATTTACCTCAAGTAGATACACTCTTTGAAGAGAACAATCATGGGAGAAAGAATGGCTGCTTCTGTACAGGGAGAAAAGCTGTAGAGCGCATGGGTAGAGTATTAGATTTAGGAGCCCGACTGCATGGTGATAAGCCCCTGCCTGACCGGGATTTATTAACAGAGTCAATGGAATAGTGAGCAAGACATTTGACTTCTTTATACAGATATATCTGTAAAATGAAGCTGGTAATAATACCTACCTGTGATGCAGTGAATTACTTGGTATGGCTTTTCTAGCCATGGTCTTTGTGACTTCCACCAAATGACTGGGTGGAACTACATAAAGTGCTTGTGGAAGTATGTAAGGTGCCCACCAACGGGATTGGATGGCTTGCTAATAAAGTAAGTAAGGCACATGGTACCCTTGTGGAGGTGGGACTATGCAAATTAGGTAGATGGAACACTAATGTGAGGATTGGTTAATTTTACCATCTTGCTAGGCTTAAAATGAGCCATCCCAGAGGCAGAAAGGAAGGATCTCACTGCTATCAAGACAGAAAATGCAGCTAGGAGGGGAGTACATTCTTGGACTCAAAATCCCTGTACTGGCCCTTGTTGGTAGAGAGAAGGCAGAGCAACAGCAGCAGCAGCAGCAGAGGCAGCAAAACCAAGAGACTGGCATGAGATGGAGCAGCAGGCTTGTCTGCCCACAGAGTGAGAAAGCTGAGTGCCTTTGGGCAGGAGGCTTGCTGGCAGATTGGGGTGCTCCAGTGGCAGAGGTAAAAGAGCTTTGTAACTTTTGCTCAAGCAGAGCAGAGGTCAGGTCAAGAGGCTGAGAGCCAAAGAGAGGCATGCCTATGGACATGGCCAGTGGGAGGCTGTCCTGATCAAAGAATTATAATCCTGAGTGTTCCTGAACCTGAATTGTAACCTGTTCTTTTCCTAATTAACCCCGTAATTGTATTGTCTTTGAATTCTGTGGCCATTGCAATGAATCATTGAACCTATCAGGTAAGTAGAGTGCCATGGGAGGGACGGTTAGTGTCAGAATTGGCAAAAAGGCTGAAGGGTGTCGGTATGTTTCCTGGTCTTAGGAATCAGCTTTGGGCTGATACTGCTTATGGTGATTCTGCCTCCCCCTTGTGAAGTTAGAGGAGTACAGAGGACACTGCCACCCCCAAACCCCTGTTATACTACCTCACAAGATTGTGGTCAAGAGCCTCACCTGGTAGGCACTCAGTAAATATTATGAGAAAATTACTATCTATGCAGTAATGAAGTACATTAAAGATAGATATTAAACACTTGGTGGATTTGCTCCTGTACTTCCATTTTGCGTTATTAAAGCACATTTTGAGTGGAAACAATTTCCCAAAAGCTACCAATTATTTGGTTAGCAATTATTTACTAAGTTCTAAGTTCAGGATGAGTGTATGTTCTATCAAATATGAAGATCATGTAATTTTAAGAGTACAGGGTAACTTTGAATACCCATTGCTACGGAGTTGATTTCAACTCATAGTGACCCTATAGGGCAGAGTAGAA
>NW_006921706.1:1646820-1648654 GCF_000298275.1 Orycteropus afer afer
TGAGGCAGTATCACTATGGAAATAGATTGCCCAACCTTTCTTCCGAGGAGTGGCTGGTGGGTTTGAACCACCAGCCTTCTGGTTAGCAGTCAAGTACCTTAGGCACTACGCTACCAGAGCTCCTGTTGTTGTTGTTGTTGTTATGTGCCGTCGAGTCGGCCCCGACTCATAGCGACCCTTCCTTGGGTTTCCGAGGCAGTGTCACTATGGAAGTAGGATTGCCCAACCTTCCTTCCGAGGAGTGGCTGGTGGGTTTGAACCATCAGCCTTCTGGTTAGCAGGCAAGTGATTTAGCCACTATGCTACCAGAGCTCCTACCAGAGCTCCTAGAAGACCATTATTCCTCAATGATTTTTAGTTATACTTAAAACTGTTGTCCATTTCTCCATGTTAGATCTTGAAAACTTTACCTTGTCTTTCTCTTTACTCTCTTTTAATGGTATATCACGCAAATCTTTTTATTTTTTTAACTTTTTTTTTTTGTGTGTGTGATTTGGATGAAAGTTTATAGAGCAATTAGTTTTCCATTCAACAATTCATACACATTTTGTTTTGTGACACTGCTTGCAATCACTACTTTGTACCACCACTCTTCTCACTTCCTCTCCGTGTTTCCTGTTTCTATTTGTCTTTCTTTCTTACCCTTTTTTGCCTTCTAAGCTTTATCCCTGGAAAAATGCTGCCCTTTTGATCTCATAAGGTTGTTAGTTCTAAGGAGTGTGTACCTCTCTGGTGTTAATATCCACCTTATATGCCTGACTAAAAGTTGATCCACAGGAGTGAGTTCATTTCCAGGCTTGAATGATGTCTGAGGGGCCATAGTCTCAAGGGTTCCACCAGTTTTTATCAGACCAGAAAACTTGGTCTTTTTGATGATTTTGATTTTTCTTCCACATTTTTCTCCCACTCTGTCCAGGACCTTCTATTGTGATCCCTTTCAGACTGATCAGCAGTGGTTGCCAGATACCATCTAGTTCTTTCGGTTTCTGGGTTTGGAGGCTGAGGTTTGCCTCCATTAGTCCTTTGGACTAATTGTTTCCATGCATCTTTGATTTTCTTCACTTTTCTTTGCTTCACACAGGGAGACACCAATAGTTGTACCTTAGATGGCCGTTCACAAGCTTTTAAGACACTAGTCACTACTCACCTAAGTAGGATGTAGAACATTGTCTTTGAGTACTACGTAAATTAGGAGCTCTGGTGGGGTAGTGCCTAAGGCATTTGATTGCTAACCAGAAGGCTGGCAGTTGAAACCCACTAGTCATTCCTCGGAAGGAAGGTTGGGCAATCTACATAGCCTCGGAAACCCAAGGAGGGGTCTCTATGAGTCAGGTCCGACTCAACGGCAGTGAGTTTATTATGTTAATTGACCTTGATGTCTCTTGCAACTATGGTCCTGAGCACCCAAGCATAACAACTCATTCCATCAACATATTTGGTTATGTCTAAGAAGTTTTCATAAGTCTGCTTCCCATCTGCTCTACTGTTTACATGGATACTCTTACAGCACATATGAATACATATGTAGAAATACCCTCTGTCAAACCTATATGTATATTCATGGATGTAGTCCCATTCATCTCCCCACATGTATTCAGCTTGCAGGTCTATCAGAAAAATGAAACAGGATCCATATCTCATACCATATACAAAAACTAACTCAAGATGGATCAAAGACCTAAATGTAAAACCTAAAATCATAAAGATTATCAAAGAGAAAATAGGGGCAAACTTAGAGGCCCTAAATCATGACGTATATACACTACTGTGTTAGACTGGGTTCTCTAGAGAAACAAAACCAGTAAAGCTTATATATATATATATATATATATAT
>NW_006921706.1:1649039-1663678 GCF_000298275.1 Orycteropus afer afer
ACAACAGTTTAAACCACACAGAATTGTGGTCCAGCCAAGTTGACACACAGCTCCAACTATCACAACTACCAAATATAACTAAAAAGTACAAACAGCAGAAGACAAACTAGATTACTGGGATCTTCTAAAGTTAAACATTTATGCACATCAAAAGGCTTCACCAAAAGAGTGAAAAGAGAACCTGCAGACAGGGAAAAATGTTTTGACAACATATCAGACAAGGATTTTTCTATGTATAGAGTCATATCTGCAAATAGAGATAGTTTTACTTCTTCTGTGCCCATTTAGTTGCCTTTTATTTCCCTTTCTTGCCTTATTGCTCTGGCTGTTGTTATGTGCCGTGGAGTCGGACCTGACTCATAGCTACCCCTCCTCCGGTTTCTGAGGCAGTATGACTATGGAAGTAGATGGCCCAACCTTCCTTCTGAGGAGTGGCTAGTGGGTTTGAACCGTCAGACTTCTGGTTAGCAGTTAAGTGCCTAAGGCACTATGCTATCAGAGCTCCTATTGCTTTAGCTAGGACTTCCAGTATAGTATTCAATGAGGGTGGTGATGAAGGGCATCTTTGTTTGCTCCCCATTCACAAGGGGAGTGTTTTCAGTCTTTCTCCATTGGGAAGAATGTTGGCCATTGGTTTTGTGTATATGCCCTTAATTATATTAGGGAATGTCCCTTCTATTCCTCTTTTGCTGAACATTTTGATTAGGAATGGATGTTAGATTTTGCCAAATGCCTTTTCTGTATAAGTTGATATGATCATGTGGTTCTTTTCCTTTGCTTTAATTATGTGGTAATTATGTTGATTATTTTTCTAATATCAAACTATTCTTGCATACCTTGTATGAATCCCATTGGGACATGATGTATTATTTTTGTGATATGTTGTTGGATTTATTGGCTAGGATTTTGTTGGGAGCATTTGTATGTATGTTCATGAGAGACACTGGTCTGTAACTTTATTTTTTCAGTGGTGTCTTTGGTTTTGGTATCAAGGTTATGCTTGCTTCATAGAAAGAGTTCAGAACTGTGGTAGTTATGGTTATTTTGTCAACTTTTCTGAGCCACTCTTTTGAGTGGCTTGACAGCTGTATGTAGTTATTCCTGATGATGAGATTGGATGTGGTGTAATCACCTCCATGGTGGAATCATCTATGAGCAGGTAATTAGTTGAGGGGGAGTTGCCTTTGGGGTGTGACCGGCTTATGGTATATATGGACAAGCTTTGGGAAAGGTCTCTAGCTTTTTGACTCATTTTGGATCCTATGTTTGATCTGTCATATCTCCAGATCCTGGATTTGAACCAGTGGCCTGCCTTGTTGCCTGCTGATCTTGAGATTGTTGCTTGCACAGCCTGTGAGTCAACAATCTGCCATTTTATCTGCCATTCTGGGATTTGCAGCATCAGTAGCCAGCAGCTACATGAATTAGGAGAAGCCTCCAGTTTGTTACAGAGGGCTTAGAACAAGAGGCAGAGCTGAAGCCCAGGGCTGAAGGACCTCTTGGCCCCTAGAGATGGCACTCTGCATTCAGACTTCTAGCTTCCTGAATTGTAAGAGAATAAATTTCTGTTTGTTAAGGCTATCTACTTGTGCTATTTCTGTTGTAACAGCAGTAAAGAACTAAGACAAGGAGTATCCTGTCCTTTTCTATGGTCTAGAATAGTTTGAGTAGACTTGTCAGCTCTTTTCTGAATGTTTGATAGAATTTGCCAGTGAAACTGTCTAGGTCAGGACTTTTTTGGTTAGTTTTTTTTTTTTTTTTTTTTTAAGGACTTGTTCAATTTCTTCTTTAGTGATGGGTTTGTTCAAATTTCCTTCCTCAGATTGAATTGCCCAAATCTTAGTAGCAGACAGCTATATTGAATATATTTTTATAAATTTTCTGTTAAAAGTTATAAGACAAATTTATTTGTCTAATACATTATAAAACAAATAGTTTATAGTTTGTTGGGCTTTTAATTATTTTCAAACATACAATTTGTCATGTCATTTATTAGTTTCTCACTGTGTATCCCCTTTCACTTTTGGGCTGGCTAGGTTACTTTAGCACACTAATATTTAAAGCAACATGTTCTTTTGGCTGAACTTCAGGGAAACTCCATAGATAGATAACAAAACTACCATTTCTTATAACCATTGTCCCCCATTCAATGGCAGCAAACCAATTTCATTAACACAGTTATGTCATTCCCTTTCTTTAAAAGCTATGTCCTGCATTAAATTCTGCAAATAATTTCTCTCCCCACCCCTCATATTCATATCTCTTATCAGGTAAGATCTTCTATACTTCCCCTGACCCCTCCATGTTGCTTCCCTCCTATATAGGGGCTAATCCTCTCTCCCCATGTGATAAAATATCCTTTCCCAACTATTAAAGCTAAAGAATTATAATTATTTCAATCTTTTATGGGATCATTATAATAATCCTCATGCTTTCTAATGAGAAAAATTGTGCACGTTTGATAAAGCTTTGCTCAGTGCGTTAATTTATTGTGCCAGGCATTGTGTTAAGTTTACATCATTTCATTTAATTTTTATAGAAATGTTTTGGTTGTTGTTTTTGTTGTTAGGTGCCATCGTGTTGGCTCTGACTCATAGTAGTACAACAGAACGAAACACTGCCCAGTCCTGCAGTGCAAGCCTTACAATGCTTGCTATACTTGAGCCCATCGTTGCAGCCACGGTGTCAATCCATCTCATTGAGGCCCTTCCCCTTTTTCACTGACTCTTCACCTTACCAAGCATGATAACCCTTCTCCAGGGAATGGTCCCTTCTGACAACATGGCAAAAATAGGTGAAATGAAGTCTGGCTGTTCTTGCTTCCAAGGAGCATTCTGGCTGCACTTCTTCCAGGACAGATTTGTTAGTTCTTTTAATAGTCCACAGTTTCAGTATTCTTTGCCAACACCACAACTCAAAAGCATCAACTTTTCCTTGGTCTTCCTTATTCATTGTCCAGCTTTCACATGCATATGAGGTAATTGAAAACAATGTGGCTGGGTTGGGCACACTATAGTCTTTAAAGAGACATCTTTGCTCTTCAGCACTTTAAACAAGTCTTCTGCAGCAGGTTAGCCCAGTGCCATACATCGTCTGTTTTTTAGACTGCTGCTTCCATTGTTGATTGTGAACCAAATAATATGACAACTTTGACAACTTCAGTCTTTTCTTTATTTATAGTGATGCTGCTTATTGGTCAAGTTGTGAGGATTTTTGTTTTCTTTATGTTGTAATCCATACAACAGATTGTAGTCTTTAATTTTCCTCAGTAAGTGCTTTGAGTCGTCTTCACTTTCAGCAAGCATGGTCAACAAAAGACAAGTAAACATCTTTCTGGTATTCTTTGCTTTTAGCCAAGATCCATCTGACATCAACAATGATATCTCTCATTCCATGTCCTCTTCTGAGTCCAGCTTGCATTTCTGGCAGTTCTCTGTCAGTAAATGGCTGTGACTGTTTTTGAATTATCTTCAGCAAGATTTAACTTGCATATGATATTACTATTATTGTTTGATAATTTCCACATTCTGTGGGATCACCTGTCTTTGGAATGGGTACAAATATGGATCTCTTCCAACCAATTGTCCAGGTAGCTGTCTTCCAAATTTCTTGGCATAGTTGAGTAGGTGCCACCAGCATGCGTCTATTTGTTGAAACATCTCAATGGGTATTCCATCAATTCCTGGAGCCTTGTTTTTCACTCATTCCAGCAGCTTTGACTTCTTTCAATACCATTGGTTCTTTATCATACTGCCACCTCCTGAAAAGGATAAACATTGACTAATTCTTTTTTTATACAGTGAGTCTGTGTATTCCTTCCATCTGTTTTTAATATTTCTTGCATCATTCAATATTTTGCCCAAAGAATTTTTCAGTATTGCAGATTGAGGTTTGAATTTTTTCTTCATTTCTTTCCTTTTTGAGCATGTTCTTCCTTTTTTTATTTTCTAACTCCAGGTCTTTGCTCATTTCATTGTTAAACTGACTTTGTCTTCTTGAGCTGCTCCTTGAAATCTTCTGCTCAGCTCTTTTATTCTTATCACTTTTTCCAATTGCTTTAGCAACTCTCCATTCAAGAGCAAGTTTCATAGTCTCTTCTGACATCCGTTTTGGTCTTTTCTAGCTTTCCTATCTTTTTAATTACCTTTTGCTTTCTTCCTGGATGATGTTCTTGATGTCATCCTACAATTCCTCTGGTTTTCAGTCATTAGTGTTCAGTACATCAAATCTATTCTTTAGATGGTCTCTAAATTCAGGAGGGATATAGTTAAGATCATATTTTGGTTCTTGTGGACTTGTTTTAATTGTCTTCAGCTTTAACTTGAACTTGTATATGAGCAGTTGATGGTCTGTTTCATAATCAGCTTCTGACCTTGCTTTGGCTGAAGATATTGAGCTTCTCCATTGGCTCTTTCCACAGACATGTTGTTGTTGTTGCTATGTGCCGTTGAGTCGGACCCAACTCATACTGACCCCTCCTTGGGTTTCCGAGGCAGTATCACTACAGAAGTAGATTGCCCAATCTTCCTTCCAAGGAGTGGCTGGTGGGTTTAAACCACCAGCCTTCTAGTTAGCAGTCAAGTAAGTGCCTTAGGCTCCCTTCCACAGACATAGTCGATCTGATTCCTATGTATTTCATCTGGCAAAGTACACATGCATAACCACTGTTTATGTTGTTGAAAAAAGGTATTTGCAATGAATAAATCATTGGTCTTGCAAAATTTTATCATGCAATCTCCAGCGTTATTTTATCACCAAGACCATGTTTTCCAACTACTGGTGATTCTTCTTTGTTTCCAACTTTTGCATTCTAATCACCATTAATAATCAACACATCTTGTTTGCATATTCAGTCAATTTCGTACTGCAGAAGTTAGTAAAAATCTTCAATTTCCTCGTCTTTTGCTATAGCTTAGGCGCTATTATCATCCAATAGGAATTGGAGAATTTAAGTTACGATACTTACCGCTGGCCACACGGCTAGCAAATGTAAGGACTGGAATTCAGATATTGTGATTTCAAAGCCAAAGCTCTTAATCAATGTGGCATGAGGCTTGTTTAAAAGAGGAAGATGGAAGCAGTTAAAAACATACAACAATATAAAATCGATTCTTAAACTTCATTTTAAAGACTTTGAGGAGAATATAACTGCTATAGAGTTATGAAAGAGAATAATAAAAAGTAGAAGGAATAGTTCCCCCCGCCCCCCAAAGTTTCTAGGAGGGAGAGACACCCTTATACAGATATACTCTTAGATACTTCTAATTTTAAGGAGCTCTAGTGGCACAGTACCTAAGGCGTTTGACTGCTAACCAGAAGACTGGAAGTTCAAACCCACTAGCCACTCCACAGAAGGAAGACTGGGCAATCTACTGCCTTGGAAAATCAAAAGAGGTCACTGTGAGTAGGAATCAACTCTGTGGAAGTAGGTTTGGTGTTTGGTTTTTTATTTCTAATTTGGCTCTAAATACTCATTTTCAACAGGTCAAGAATACTAATATTATTTGTATTTTCAGATATTAGCCTAGTACTTCACATAAATACACCCATAGGTTCTTTTAAAAGACAACAGGTATTAACAGTAATAATCTAAAACAGACTTTTGGCCTAGCCTGAACTCATGTCAAGGGAGCAGGAGCAACTCCATCTTAACCCCTTTCTAAGAATGACTCTGTCTTAACCCATTTCTAAGCATGCTCTTTTAGATTTAGTTTGTATGTTTCAGGAAACATCTGCACCTGGGAACAACACGTAGTCAAACAATTAGTTGTCGAACAATTGGTGGTCTGTTAATTCTCAATAAAACACCTTGGCTCCCTTACCTGAACTAATTCTTGCCCAGCCACATACCTGTAATGGATGTATCTGAGACAAAACTCCACTTTTGGCATAGCTCACCTTCAGTTTCTTGAATGCTTGCCTACCAAAGAAGAGAGTGTAAGCTGTCCCCAGCTGTCTGGTTTTTGCTTTTATAATTCCTTGATCTCTGGTGGTATAGTGCCTAAGCCATTTGACTGCTAACCAGGATGTTGGTTCACACCCCCAGGCACTCCTAAGAAGGAAGACTGGGCAATCTACTTCTATAGAGATACCACCTAGGAAAGCCAAGAAGGGGTCACTGTGAGTCAGAACAGACTTGGCAGTGAGTTTGGTTTCTTTTTATTTTTAAATCCCTTGTCACGCCATGCCTTAGTGGAGTGGCTAATCTACCATGTCATGTTTGCTGCCTCCACAACTTGAGTTACCTGTATTCTCAGTAAATCTCTTTTTTTTGGGGGGGGATTTTTCAGAGTCTGAGTTTTACAGTTGGGCAAAGCCTTTATCAAATTAGGGTTCATTCAAAATGTGTTCCAGGGGGTATAAAAGTAGTCTTCTAGAGCAGTGCTTATTAAATTATTTTTAGATCACAGATCTCTAGCCATCTGACTTCCCACTCCCAAGAAAGGAACCAAGCCAAACCCACTGCCATTGTGTGGATTCTGACTTATACAGACCCTATAGGACAGAGTAGAACTGCCCCAAAGGGTTTCTAAGGCTGTAAGTCGTTATGGAAGCAGACTGCTACATCTTTCTCCAGTGGAACAGCTCATAGATTTGACCACCAACATTTTGGTTAGCAGCTGAGTGCTTTAACCACTGTGTCACCACGGCTTCTCCTAAGAAAGGAAAGAGCCATACAGAAATGTTTTGTATTTATTTTCAAAAGATTCACAGGTTCCCCTGAAGTCTATCCATGAGGACCAGATTAAAAACACTGGCTATAAAATAAGGAAGGATTATTGTGGCAAGGAAAAGGATTATAAAACCCAATTAGGTGGAGATGGCAGTATTTAAATCTAAGTCATTACAAGTGTTGTCATAGTTGCTAGTCATTATTTCTTCTCATTCTCAAAAGTGGTTTTGGGAAGTGTGCTAGTTGGAGCTGTGTGTCAACTTGGCTGGACCCCAGTTCTGTGTGGTTGTTCCCATGATGGGATCAGATGACTGTGTTCTGAGTGGCCAGTCTGCCCAAGGGGAGTTTCCCTAGGGGACATCCTGGGAAGAGCCACATTCCTGGAGGGATTGGAACCCTGGTGTGCGGACTACAGACTTCCGTGAGTGAGCAGCCCACCGCTCAGCCTGGAGATCTTGGATTCGTCTTTTGTTGGAGTCAACAACCAGTGTACTGCCTGCCAGCCTTGAACCTCTCGGCCCCCTGTGCTTACGAAAGCTAGAGTGGCCACCAGCCCATCTCCTCCAGAGACTTGGACTTGTCGACTTCTATACTCTTGTGAGCCATTTTCCTAAGATAAATTTCTCTCTCTCTCTCTCTAAATATATATATATATACACTTTGCTGGTTTTTGTGTTTCTCTAGAGAACCCAGCCTAACATAGGAAGCAATAATTATGAATTAAGAGTTAGAGAGGCAGGACACAATTGTAGCCTATCAGTACTAGATGACATCTTACTTCTTTTCAGAAAATGCTGAAAGAATTTATTTTCCTCTTTTAGCAGTTTTTTCATTTCCTCTCTTAAAAAAGTATTATTATTTACACTGAACTTAAGTTTTAAAAAATAAGTTTTCACTTTTATTTATGGAACAGGTAGCAACTTGGATATCCTTGACTCTAGGTATAAGGATTTCTCAAAGTTTCCTCCAAGGTGAGGAGGGGTGGAGAGAAGTCTAAGTGGATTCAGCTTTATATGGATTATCATTTAAAAGTTATCAACACCTTCATCATATTTAGTGATATTCTAGATATGACATAATACATTTAAAGTAAGAATGATTTAATCAAAACAAAATTAATTAAAATTTTAAGGTTTATATCTCAAGGGAGCTCCTTCCTGTGTATAGAGATACCATCAGTTCCACACCTAATATCCCTTTGGAGACCAAAATAATGTTTTAAATAGTCTATTGTAGCATGTAATTAAATAAATTTGTTCTTTCTCATTAGATATTAAATTTGAGATTAGAATTGGAAATAGATGAGAAGCCAAAAATACCAGAGTGGAGATTCCATATATGTAATTACCCAACATATCTCCCTAGTTCTCCAGCCTTCTAGAGTTGCTATTTCCATTAATAAGTAAATAAAATAACTTGAACTCTCTTCTCCAGTGGACTGTACTCCCCAATTTTTTGAAGATTTCTGAGAAGGAAGGCTTATAATTTTTGTAGATAATTGATTATTATTATTTTCTGTGTTCTGCTCCTGGCTCAAGTGTCTATCACTTTGTGGGATCTTATCACTACTCTGGATGCTCTTTGCTCTCTCTATATCACTTTGCCATATGTTTAAACATAGTTCCTCTCCATCATACTGTAAGACACCGCGAACAGAAAGCTCTCTGTGTATCAGATTATTACCAAAAATTTATAGACAATAAAAAGTAACATAAACATACAAAAATGAAACAACTTAAAAGCAAATACCAGATGCTGGTTTTCATTAAAGTTAGTTTTTCTTTTTTTTTGGCCATCAAATTCCCAGGAGCTCATTCTGACTCTCCAATGAGCTTTTTCCAACTGCTCTCTGAAGGTCTGGAGCCCAGACTTCCCTTTTCTTAAGCTGCTACTGGTAAGAATTGAAAATTCCTCATGTAGAGCAGCACAGCTTGACCTTGATCTTAACCTGTCTCATATAAGACTAGAATAAATAAAGACTAACCTAAGAATAGGGAAATTCTCCCACTGAAATGTCAATTATCAGTTAAGAATGTGTTTATTCACCATGCTTTTGCTATCTGACACATATAATCAAGCAACAAACGTGAGTCATTCAGACAATTTAATATTTTCACAAATTAAAGGAGTTAATATTGCTAAGATATCTATTCTTTCAAAATTGAACTACAGATACAATTCAGTCACAATCAACAGTCCAGCAGTTTTTTCTTTTTTTGATGAGATTGACAATCACATTGACAGTTTATGTGAAAATAGAATAACTTAAAAGAAGCAAAATAATCTTACCAAGAAGAGCTATAAAGTTAATGTAGCAAAGATTATATATTTGTCAGAAGAGTAGATATATAAATCAGTGTTGTTGTTGTTGTTATATGCCATCGAATCGGACCCGACTCATAGCGACCCCTCCTAGGGTTTCCAAGGCAGTATCACTACAGAAGTAGATTGCCTCATCTTCCTTCTAAGGAGTGGCTTGTGGGTTTGAACCGCCAGCCTTCTGGTTAGCAGTCAAGTGCCTTAGGCACTATGCTACCAGAGCTCCCATATAAATCAGTAGGACATCATAAAAACCAAACTCACTGCTTTTGAGTCCTATCCGACTCATAGTGACCCCCATTGGGTTTCCAAGGCCGTAAATTTCTGTGAAAGTAGATTGCCCCATCTTCCTTCCATAGAACAGTGGTGGGTTTCAACCACTGACCTTCTGGTTAGCAGCCAAATGTCTTATCCGCTATGCCACCAGAGTTTTTAAGAGCTTTAGGAGCTCTGGTGGCACAGTGACTAAGGCATTTGACTACTAACCAGAAGGCTGGCAGTTCAAACCCATCAGCCCCTCCTTGGAAGGAAGACCAGGCAATCTACTTACATAGAGATACTGCCTTGGAAACCCAAGGAGGGGTTCTATGAGTCAGGACCGACTCGATGGCAGTGAGAATTAGAGAGGACATCATAGAATGTTTAGAGTAGATCCATGGTTCTATGGTCATTTTGTTTGCTACAGAGACACCATGTCAACACAATAGTGAAAGGAAAACTCAACAAATGGATTGGAACAACTAAAATTGCTGTCAGGTCGATTCTGACTCATAGTAATGACCACTGGGTTCCCAAGGCTGTAAATCTTTATGGAAGCAGATGGCTGCTTCCAGATGGCAGATCTTTCTTTTGAGGAATGGCTGGTGGGTTTGAACCACCGACCTTTTGTTTAGCAGCCAAATGCCTCAACCACTACTCTGCCAGAGCTCTTTTGGAACATCTCTCTCTCTCTCTCTCTCTATATATATATATATGTATATCTGCCAGTGTGAGAAGGCTATATACTTATAAATTTCCAATTATATGGCATTCTGGAAAAGGCAAAACTATAGAGATGGTGAAAAGATCACTGGTTGCCAGTTCAGGGGATGTGGGAAAGGAGGGTTGAATAGATAAAGCACAAGAAAAACATTTTTAAGGGTGTGTGCGGTGTAGTAAATTACATAGTGTGGCTTTTCTAGCCATGTTGTTGTTGTTTGCTGTCGAGTTGGCCCTGACTCATAGCGACCCCTCCTTGGGTTTCCGAGGCAGTATCACTACGGAAGTAGGATTGCCCAACCTTCCTTCCGAGGAGTGGCTGGTGGGTTTGAACCGCCAGCCTTCTGGTGAGCAGTCAAGTGCCTTAGGCACATAGTCTTTGTAAACTCTGAGGTGGTATTTGCCATGAGCAACTTAGTAGCTCCTGATTGTTAAAGTTATCCACCTGGAATATTTCTGTTGGGAGCAGCATGAAGTAATTTTCTGGGAAGTTCGCTCTCTCTCAGATGTATAGAATTCTGATGTTGGAATTGGTTAGTTTAGTCACTCTGCCAGGCTCAAAAGGAGCCCTCCTAGAGGCAGAAAAAAGTCTCTCACTGCCAGCTGGGAGATGCGAGAGACTCACATTGCTGAGAGAGAGACATGAGAGACATGCATTGCTGAGAGAGATAGAGAGATGTGAGAGACACACACTGCTGAGAGAGATACTGAGAGACATGCACTTCTGGGAGAGAGACTGAGAGACTGTCAGCTGAGAGGCGGCAGGCTGAGAGAGACTGAGCATGTTCTTGAACTTGAATTGTAGCCTGTTGCTTCCCTAATAAACCCCCATAATCTGTGAGTTCTGTGTGGCCACTGCAGCAAATTATCAAACCCAGCAGAGAAGTGATGGGTGCTGCGGGAGGAACGGTTGGTGTCAGGGTTGGTGAAAGGGCTGGAGGGAGGCAGCATGTCTGGCCTCACAGGAATAGGCCTTGGGCTACTGATGGTGATTCTGTCTTCCTCTTCCTCTTGTGGGGTTAGAGGAGGTCAGAATATGTGGCCTCCTTGCCCCTTTGGCAGTATGAAGCTATTCTGTATAATATAATAATGGATATATGATACTATGCATTTGTCAAAATCCATAGAACTTTATAGTACAAAGAGTTAACCTTAATATATACACATTTTTATAAAATATTTTTTTTTCTTTTGTAAATTATGAGATTCCAGGATGTAATACAGACAAAATGTGACAAAACAATCTAACATTATTGCAAACATATGAAGCAATCTCATTGAAGGAGTTGGGAGAAAAGGTGGTCCAAAAAACTTTGGAAATGGCTGGAGTCTGTAGATCTAAGGGTAATGCACATAAGCACTGTACTCTAGTTGACAAAGTTGTTTTCCTTTGGGCTACAAAAGAACAATTCTGATGCCACTATGTATGTAAATGAAATTGAACAATTAGTTAAGTTTTTCATTGTTGGGGTGGGAGGTTATAGATAAGCAAGAGGAAGATACAATATCATGTAGTGATGGAATAAAGTTAAAGACTTGAGTGTGTTAACTCATATTTTGTTTGATATAGAAACAGTTGCATACAGAAATGCTTACATAACTGTACAGACTCAAGTTAGCATATGTGTTAAAAAACCAAACCTGTTGCTGTTGGGTTGGTTCAGACTTATGGTGACCTTGTGTGTTACAGGGGAGCTCTGGTAGCCTAAGGCACTTTAACCAGGAGGCTGACGGTTCAAGCCCACCAGCCACTCCTTGGAAGGAAGATGAGGCAATCTACTTCCGTAGTGATACTGCCTTGGAAACCCAAGGAGGGGTCGCTATGAGTCGGGTCCAACTTGATGGCACATAACAACAACAACAACAATGTGTTACAGGATGAAAGTGCTGCATAGAATGTTTTGGTTATAATCTTTATAGGCCTTTCTTCTATAGTACCACTGGATCTGTTTAAACTGCCAACGTTCAGGTTAATAGATTGGAGCAAACCATTTGTGCTACCCAGGGACATTTAGTTTGTTATACACAAATGTATTTCCTTGCTCTGGCTCCTGAGAGGGCCTAGAAGCAATGACACGCTAGTGGTAATGATTACAACTAATTCCCAGATCTTGATTTCTAATATTACTCTTTAATAACAGGAAGCAGGAATCCTAAGAGAACTGGCTGATTCTAGGACTGAGGAAGGAAGGATTTAAAATGAGCTTGATGAATCTTTTAGTGCCAGAAAGTAAGGGATTGCTCAAAAACAAACAAAAAACCCAGATAGACAAACCATACAAAATACCTCCAATGATGGGAATGTGCCAGTAGAGCACAGGAGTCAATGGGAAAAAAAAAAAAAAAAATCCCTATAGTCACTCTTCAGAAGGAAGGTTGGGCAGTCTACTTCCATAGTGATACCACCTTGGAAACCCAAGGAGAGGTCGCTGTGAGTCAGGGCCGACTTGACGGCACATAACAACAACAACAACATAGCCAAAGCTAGAATTATTTTAGCAACAAAATAAATAACGTAGTATTGGATTATAGGAGCCCTAGTGGCATAGTGGTTAAATCACTGGCTGCAAACCAAAAGTTTTGTGGTTGAAACCCATCAGCTGCTCTGGGGAAGAAAGATGTGGCAGTATGGTTCTGTCAAGATTTACAGCCTTGGAAACTGTATGGGGCAGCTATGCTCTGCCCTACAGGATTGCTGTAAGTCAGAATCTGCTCAACAACAGTGAATTTGGTTTTATTGGGTTATAACACTATGTTAGACTGGGTTCTCTAGAGAAACAAAACCAGTAAAGCTTATATACAGAGAGAAAGTGAAATTTATCTTAGGAAAATGGCTCACACACTTACAGAAGCTGGCAAGTCCCAAGTTCTTGGATCAAATGTCAAGCTGGAGGCTTTTGCCGAGTCACACAGCTGCAGGGTCTGAGGAGCTTAAGGTTGGCAGGCAGTATACTGGCTGTTGACACCAATGAATAACGAATCCAAGATCTCCAGGCCAAATGGTGGATTGTTCACTCACGGACAGTTGTAAGCAGCACAACAGAATCCTGATCCACAGAAGAGCGTCTTTTTTCCCAAGATGTCCACAAATATACTGGAAGCAGGCTACAGCCCTAGGGAAACTCCCTTTCAACGGATTGGCTGCACAAAACATATTCATCTGATCCCATCATGGGAACAACCCACATCACAATTGCTTAAACAACACAGAATTGTGGTCCAGCCAAGTTGACACACAACTCCAACTATCACAAACACCAAGTATAAAATACCCCAGAGTTCATTCAGATACAAATGAATGATTAAATAAATGTGGGAAATAGAAAAATCTGTCCAGAATAATTCAAAATAGTTCATGTAGACTCTGCCCCTAAAGAAGGTGGAGCATAACTTCTCCTCCTTAAGTATATACTGCATATAGCGACTTCCTTCCAAACAGCGCATTATGAAAAAGGAAGGGCAAAGGAAGAGTAACATTACAGTGGAGAAATTTGACAAATGATACTTCAGCCAGGTGATCAAGGTTAACACAAACAGTGATAAGTCATGCAGATAATATGCACCCTTGATATGGTAAGATCAGAATGGTATTTTACTTTTGGTATCTTTCTCCCAAAAACCTGTAACTCTGGTAAAATCATCCACCACTCATCTGTCAGTTTGTTGTGCAGTTGTTGCTTGCATGTTGCTGTGATGCTGGATCTAATACTAGCAGGATCACCCACAGTGGACAGGTTTCAGTGGAGCTTCCAGACCAAGACAGAGTAGGAAGGAGGATGGAGGATATGCCCTACTGAAAAAAATTGGCCTTATGAATAGCAGTAAAACACTGTCTGATATATTACTGGAAAAATTTATGAAGAGCAGTGAAACACTGTCTTGATATAGTGATATAGGAATCCCTCATATTGGAAGACACTCACAATATGATAGGACAAACTGCTGCCTCAAAGTAGAGTCAGCCTTGATGTGGATGGAATAAAAGCTTTTTGGACCTTCATTTGCTTATGTGGCACCACTCAAAATGAGAAGAAACAGCTGGAAACGTCCACTAATAATCAGAATGTGGAATGTGTGAAGTATGAATCTAGGAGAATTGAAAGTTATATATAAAAAAAAAGAAATGGAATGTGTATCCTATGCATTAGTGAGCTGAAATGGTCAATCAAATAGTCTATGCTGGGAATGACAAATTGAAGAGGAATGGCATCAGATTGTGTGAAAAAAGAACATTTCAAGATCTATCCTGAAGTTCAGTGCTGTCAGTAAAAGGAAAATATCCATACACCTACCAGGGAAACCAATTAATATTAGTATTATTCAAATTTATGCACCAACCACTAATGCCAGAGATAAAGAAATTGAAGATTTTGCTGACTTAAGCAGTCTGAAATTAACCAATCATGCAATCAAAATGCATTGATAGTTACTGGTGATAGGAATGTGAAAGTTGGAAACAAAGAAGCAGCATCAGTAGTAGGAAAATAAGGCCTTGGTGATAGAAATGAGGCCGCAGATTGCATGATAGAATTTTGCAAGACCAATGATTTATTCATTGCAAGCATCTTTCTTCAGCAACATAAACAGTGACTAAACACATGGACCTTGCCAGATGGAATACACAGGAATCGAGTAGGCCACTTCTGTGAATAGAGACAATGGAGATGCT
>NW_006921706.1:1664916-1666016 GCF_000298275.1 Orycteropus afer afer
GCTGGTTTAGAGCATATACAGCCTCCTGGAGAACATTGCCCCAACCCTTCAAGGTATTGCCACCTAGCTGGTGCTGTATTTGTGTTTTTAAGAGGCCATTCCATTGTTCTATCAAACCAGCTGCTTCAGGATGGTGGGGAACTTGGTAAGACCAGTGAATTCCATGAGCATAACCCACTGCTGCACTTCATGTGCTGTGAAATAGTCCCTTGATCTGAAGCAATACTGTGTGGGATGCCATGATGGTGGGTAAGACATTCTGTAAGTCCATGGATGGTAGTTTTAGCAGAAGCATTGTGTGCAGGGAAGGTGAATCCATATCCAGAATAAGTATCTATTCCATTAAGAACAAAATGCTGTCCTTTCCATGATGGAAGTGGTCCAATGTAATCAACCTGTCACCCGTTGCTGGCTGATCACCCCGAGGAATGGTTCCATATCGCAGACTCAGGATTGGTCTCTGCTGTTGGCAGATTGAGCAATCAGCAGTAGCAGTACCCAAATCAGCCTTGGTAAGCGGGAGTCCATGTTGCTGTGCCCATGCATAACCTCCATCCTTGCCACCATGGCCACTTTGTTCATGAGCCCATTGAGCAATGACAGGAGTAGCTAGGGAAAAAGGACGGCTGGTTTCCACTGAATGGGTCATCCTATCCACCTGATTGTTAAAGTCCTCCTCTGCCGAGGTCACTTTTTGGTGGGCATTCACATGAGACACAATTATCTTTACTCCTTTGGCCCATTCAGAAAGATCTATCCACATGCCTTTTCCCCATACATCCTTATCACCAATCTTCCAATCATGCTCCTTCCAAGGCCCAGACCATCCAGCTAAGCCGTTAGCTACAGCCCATGAATCTGTATATAATCACACATCTGGCCATTTCTTGTTCCATGCAAAGTGAACAGCCATATGCACGGCTCGAAGTTCGGCCCATTGGGAGGATTTCCCTTCACCACTGTCCTTTAAGGAAGTCCCAGAAAGGGGCTGCAGTGCCACTGCTGTCCACTTTCAAGTGGTGCCTGCATATCGTGCAGAACCATCTGCAAACCAGGCACAAGTTTTCTCTTCCTCAGTCATCTGTTCATAAGGAACTCCC
>NW_006921706.1:1667642-1680208 GCF_000298275.1 Orycteropus afer afer
TAACCTCTCGAGCTGAGACATTGAATGGAGAATCCATACTTAGTGGACCTAAATCAATAAACTCAGACTGATCCAATCTTACATTCCTTGCACCATTATCCCACACCCTCAGTAGCCATTCCCATACATATTCTCTAGGTTTCTGTCTGTACATGTTGGCAAAATCAAGTAGGTCTTTTCAAGTAAAGCATATCACCTCCTCAGTCACACTTTCTATTTCATGTCTTGGGGCTCGCTTGGACTTGACCTTTGTTATGGGCCTAGCTGCCAGAATAGGTGCTTGAGGCACTTCCTGAGAGCATTCAGGAATGTCTTCCATGGCCTCTGCCTCACACAATAACCCTGCAGTTTGGCTAGTCCCCTCAAACTGAGGGGAAGGGGATAATGGTTTTACAATAATACGTTCAGATGGGAGGGATTCAAAAGAATTTACAGGCTTCATATCCTGATCTTCCTGATCATCTGTCCATATGTCCCCATTCCAGGTTACAGGATCCCATTTTTTTCCAATCAATGCTCTCACTTCTGGGTTGGCAATTGAGCTGGCGTTGTAGTTCAGCCACTCTTACAATAAGACTCTGGATTTGGGTTTCAGCTATGTCAGCCCTGGTAGTAGAAGCTATAAGGCTTTCTGTCAGAGCACAGCTGAAAGCACTGAGGTCGTTTATGTGGTGCTTAAGCCGAGACTCAGCAGCTTTGAGCCCATCTCATTCTTTAACCAATTTATCCAGTGTAAGTAGGACCAACCAACCAGCTTCCTTATAGTCCTCATTCTGACAAAATTGCAGAAAAATATCAAATATTCGATCACCCAGAGCGTCACTTCTCACAAGTACTTGCTGTATTGGTGGTGCTATTTTGCATATTAATTTTGCCACCTCACAGGTTAGTAGGGTCCTCTTTACTAGCAGACATAGAGTCACTAGTGTCATCAAAATTAGTCAAACTGGAGAACCAATCTAGGAAGCCCATCCTTATGATTTTGTCTCTCTAGAACCACTCCTGGTACCAAATGTGTTAGAGTGGGTTCTCTATTGAAAAAAACCCCAGCAAAGCTTATATATATATATATATATAGAGAGAGAGAGAGAGAGAGAGAGAGAGAGAGAGAGAAATTTATCTTAGAAAAATGGCTCACAAACGTATAACAAATGTATAAAAGCCGGCAAGTCCAAAGTCCCTGGAGGAAACGTCGGGCTGGAGGCAACCTTAGCTTCCACAACTGCAGGGGGCCGAGAAATTCAAGGCTGGCAGGCAGTACACTGGTTGTTGACTCCAACGAAAGATGAATCCAAGATCTCCAGGCCGAGCTGTGGGCTGCTCACTCACAGAAGGTTGTAGTTAGAACACCAGGATCCCGATCCACAGAAGAATGTCTCCCTTCCCAGGGTGTCCCTGGATATCCTGGAAGCAGGCCACACCCCTTGGGAAACTCCCCTTGGGCAGATTGGCCACTCAGAACACAGTCATCTGATCCCATCACGGGAACAACCACACAGAACTGGGGTCCATCCAAGTTGACGCACAGCTCCAACTATCACACTCGGTATCATCAATCAGAACATGTATAGGGCCCACTGGAACAGACTGTCAATTGCTCATATGCAAGTTTAAGTTAAAGCTGAAGAAAATTAAAATAAGTCATAAGAGCCAAAATATGGCCTAAATTTGGAGACCACCTGAAGAATAAAATTGATGCACTGAACACTGGTGACCAAAAAGTTGTTGGATGTCATAAAAGACCTCACAAAGGAAGATAGCAAAAGGTCATTAAAAAGATAGGAAAAGAAGAGAAGAAAACAGTGTATGTCAGAAACTTGCTCTTGAATGTAGAGTAGCTAAAGCCAACGGAAGAAATGATACACAGAAGGACCATATCTATCCTTGATCTAGGGTATATTCCTGTTTGCCTACCCCCACCTGATCTTCTTACCTGTCCATGCATTTATCCATAGCCTGGTGTTTGGAGTTGGTGGTAATGCAGTATTGTGCATGTAATAGTATTTGCTTCTGTTGTCTATATCTTATGTGCACGTTTTAGGGTTCTTCCTTGCCCTAATGTCATCATGCCAGTTACAGACACTTTCCATACTGTACCTCCCCTAACCCAAGTCAACATGTCACCCCCAACTAGTCTGAAATTTTCCCTCCCCTTTCCTTCCCTCCCATCCCTGGTAACCAATATAGTGAATTTCCTTACCTGAGTAAACCTTTCCTTGACTTTTTACAATAATGGGCTCATACAATATTTGTCCTGCCATTGACATATTTCACTCAGCATAATTTCCTCAAAATTCATCCACATGGTGAGATTATTCATGTATTCTTCATTATTCTTTAATGTTGCATAGTATTCCATTGTGTGAATGTACCATAGTTTGGTTATCCATACATCTGTTGATGGATCTTTAGGTTGTTTCCATCTCTTTGCCATAATGAATTATGCTGCAGTGAACATGGGTGTGCATATGTCTGTTCATGTCCTGTCTCTCACCTCTTTAGGATATATTCCTAGAAATGGAATTGCTGGACCAAATGGTATTTCTATTTTCAGTTTTTTAAGGGAACACAATTTCCAAAATGGTTGTACCATTTTGGAGTTCCACCGAAAGTGTATGAGAGTTCCCATCTCTCCACAACCTTTCCAGGATTTGTTCTTTTCTGTCTTGTTGAATTTTGGTATTATTGCTGGGGTGAGATGATATCTCATTGTTATTTTGATTTGCATCTCTCTAATGGCTAATGATTGTGAGCATTTCCTCATGTTTTTATTGGCCGCCAGTATATTGTCTTTGGTGAAGTGTCTGTTCATGTCCCTTGCCCGTTTTTGAATTGGGTTGTTTGTCTTTTTGGTGTTGAGGTGTTGAAGTTTTCCATAAATTCTGGAGATTGGTCCCTTGTCAGATATGTCATAGCCAAATATTTTTCCCCGATCTGTAGGTTCTCTTTTTATCTTTGGAGAAGTGTTTTTATGTGCGTAAGAATTTAATTTTTAAAATGTTCCAGTCATCTAGCTTCTCCTCCACTGCCTGTGCATTTTGGGTTATGCTTGATGTCTATTTATTATGTAGATTAGGGCCCCTAGATTTGCCCCTATTTTATCTTTGACAAGATTTATAGTTTTGGGTTTTATATTTAAGTCTTTGATCTATCTATCAAAGTTTGTTTTTGTTTATGGGGTGAAGTATGGGTCTTGTTTCATTTTTCTGCAAGTGGATATCCAATTTTGCCATCACTATTTGAGTTTGTTTTTGTTTATGGGGTGAAGTATGGGTCTTGTTTCATTTTTCTGCAAGTGGATATCCAATTTTGCCATCACTATTTGTTAAAATTAAATTTAATGGATTTTGGTCTTTGTCAAAGATCAGCTGTTCATAGATGCATGGCTCTATTTCTAGGTTTTTGATTCTGTTCCATTGGTCTATCCATCTATCATTGTACCAATACCAGGCTGTTTTAACTACTGTGGCTGTAGAGTAGGTATTGAGATCCAGGAGTGTGAGACTTCCTACTTTGTTTTTCTTCTTCAGCAGTGCTTTACTTATTGGAGGTCTCTTTCCTTTCCATGTGAAATTAGCGATTGATTTTTCCATGTCCTTGAAAATTGTTGGTGGAATCTGGATTGGGATTGCATTGAATGTGTAGATTGCTTTGGGTAATATTGACATTTTCACAATATTCAATTTTCTTATCAATGAACAAGGCATGTTCTTCCATTTATGTAGATCCTTTGTAATTTCTTATAGTAGTGTTAAGTAGTTTTCTTTATATAGGGCTTTTGTGGCCTGGTAAGATTTATTCCTAAATATTTTATCTTTTTGGTAGCTATTATAAATGGTATTGTTTTCCTTATTTCCTTTTCAGAGGCTTCTTTGTTGATGTAGAGGAGTCCAACTGATTTTTGTATGTTGACCTTGTATCCTTTCACTTTGTTGAACCTTTCTATTAATTCCAGTAATGTTTTTACTGAGACTCTTGAGTTTTCTATGTATAGAATCATGTCATCTGCAAATAGAGATAGCTTTACTTCTTTGCCAATTTGGGTGCCTTTTATTTCTCTTTCTTGCCTTATTGCCCAGGCTAGGACTTCTAACACAATGTTGAATAGAAGTGGTGATAGAGGGGATCCTTGTCTGGTTCCCATTCACAAGGGGAATGCTTTGAGTCTTTCTCCATTAACAATAAAGTTGGCTGTTGATTTTGTATATATGCCCTTTACTATGTTGAGAATTTTCCTTTCTATCCCTATTTTCCTGAGAGTTTTGAATGGAATGGGTGTTGGATTTTAATGAATGCCTTTTTTGCATCAATTGATATGATCATATCATTCTTTTATTTTGTTTATGTGGTGGATTACATTGATTGTTTTCCTTATGTTGAACCATCCTTGCGTACCTGGTATGAATCCACTTGGTCATGATGTATTATTATTATTATTTTTTGATACGTTGTTGGGTTCTGTCGATTATGACTTTGTTGAAGATTTTTGCGTCTGTATTCATGAGGGATATTGATCTGTAGTTTTCCTTTTCAGTGGTGTCCTCTTTCCCTGGTTTTGGTATCAGTGTTATGTTTGCTTCATAGAATGAATTTGGGAAAACTGCATCTTTTTCTATGTTCTGGAATAGTTCGAGTGGTATAGGTTTCAGCTCTTTCCTGAATGTTTGGTAAAATTCTCCTATGAAGCTGTCTAGGCTAGGATAATTTTTTGGGGGGATATATATTTTTTTAAATGACCTGCTCAATTTCTTCCTTTATTATAGGTCTGTTCAAGGATTCTATCTCTGACTGGGATAGTTTAGGTAGGTCTTGGGTTTCTAGAAACTTGTGCATCTCTTCTAGGTTCTCGAATCTGTTGGAGCACAGTTTTCATAATACTCTGTTATTATCTTTTTATTTCAGTTGGTTCTGTTGTGATGTCACCCTTTTCATTTATTATTCATGTTATTTCCATCTTCTCTTTCTTTTCCTTTGTTAAATTTGCCAGTGCTTTGTCAATTTTGTTAATCTTCAAAGAACCAGCTTCTTGTTTTGTTGATTTTCTCTATTATCTTTTTGTTTTCTGCTTTGTTTATTTCTGCTTTTAGCTTTATTATTTCCTTACTTCTGGATACTGTAGGTTTCTTTTGTTGCTCTGTTTCTAATTATTGGAGTTGTTGAGTTAAAGTGTTGATTTTGATTCTTTACTCTTTTTTGATGTGTGCATTTATTGCTATAAATTGACATCTGAGTACTGCTTTCGCTATGTCCCAAAAGTTAAGTTGCATCTTCACTCTCATTTGTTTCTAGGAATTTTTTAATTTCACACTTTATTTCTTCTGTTACCCAGTAGGTTTTGAGCAGTGTATTATTCAGTTTCCACCTATTTTTTTTCTTGATCTTTCTTATTACTGATTTCTAATTTTGTAGCATTATGATCCAAGACAATGCTTTGTAGTATTTCAGTGTTTTTTAATTTATTGAGGATATTGCAGTGAATTTATTGAGGAAAATGCATTTTGTTTTGACAAAAAAAAAAATAGCTTGAGAAAGAATTTTTTTATGATCATGTTAATTGCAGATATGTGAATTTATTGACAGGGTATATAAGTAGCCTAGACATCCCTCAGATGTGGCAAGTAGGCAAACCATGTGCTTTCCAAAGTGAAAATGTTGCCTTGTAGGAATACTTCCTTGCCTGGTTTTCCACATCAAAAATTTGAATTCAGAGTTTCTTCATGTATGAAGTTATGCAGTGTTCTATTTTTATTACAGCATTTCTTCTACTTTAAAAGTTTTTCATAAAATGAAGTCAGAAGGTACCTGGCTTGCTGAAGGACAAATAACAAGGGACATATATTTCATGTTTATTTATCAAGAAGTTTGAATAATTATTTAAGTGGCACACAGGATAAAAGGTATTACCTGTAAGATCAATGCCCTTCTTAAAAACCATTAGTGTGAGACCAAAAGGTCAACAATTTCTCAAAAGCAAAGATAAGAAGATAAGGGGAGGTTAAACTAGAGTATTGGAAAAGGAACAGACAGAACTTAATTAAAGAGGATGTTGACATGTTGCAATAAATGTAACTAATGTCAGTGAACAATTTGTGTGGAAATTGTCAAATGGGAACCTAACTTACTTTGTAGATCTTCACCAAAAACACAATAAAATATTATTTTAAAAAATTTATTTAAGACCACATTGCCTAATATATCATAGGTGAACAAGAAATTGAGTGAATAATTGAATTTCAAAGAGAGGAAAATATTTTACTATTATTTGAACCATATATATGAGCCATATATAAAGGAAATCTACAGCTTCAAGGTATGACAGCCTGAGATGTGGAAAACTAAACAACTAACTTTGTGTATCTTATAGTCATTATTCTGATCTTTGATTGTTGTTAATTACTATAAGTTTTGTTGAGTCATTTACTGTCCACCATCCCATCCAACATAAATGCTTTCATATTTTTTTTCACCCTCTCACATAAAATTTTTATAAACTTTATTTTTACAATGCATGTCTTGTGAGTCTCTTGCAAACTTCTCCATAATACTCATGCAAAGTAGTCTTAAAAATGAAAGAAAGGCTCAATTATAAACTACAGAATAATAATGTCTTAATTATATAATGCAATGCTAATTTATAGACACAGACTGCTTTCCAAGGTCAAGAGGGCGATACTTCCAAGTGGACCACATGTTTGAAAACGTTACTACAATGGTAGGTAGCATCTGTATCCTAGAGGCAAAGAAAAGGAATGTTGTCTGATATGTTACACTTTACCTGAGCCCTGTGAACCTGGAAAGAAGCAATGATTTAAAGAAATCTCCCTACCCTTTGCTAACTGCAAAGAGCCACTCTTCCTCCTTTTACTTAAATAAGAATCACAGATGCTCTGCTTGTTTAACTCCAACAAGGCTAGACCAAATGCTTATGCTTTGACAGAAAAAAAGATTAGTTGGACTTTTTTTTTTTTTTTTCCCCACTGATCAATCACAACAAAGTATTTGTTAACTGACTTGACCAAACTTAAAGCTTCTCTCCTTCCTCCATGTCCCTGAACTTTGATGTCTTTCATTCTGAGCCAGCATACAACCCTTCCTTAACAACTCCTCATGAGAATTGGCTGACAGCAAAAAAAAAGACATTCTCTGATCAACTGTCCAATCAGGACACCTACTCCCCCACAGTTGGTTCTTTGTTGCCTTGTTTACCCTCTCTTACAAAAGAGATTTCCTTTCTGCCTAAACTTTGAGACATTTGCATTTCTCCTGGTAAGAGTGTTATTGCAGCACTCCTCTTCTTTTATTGAGAGAACCCTTTGGAATACAGATTCTCTTTACCTAAACCCAGAATTGTTTTTAATTTGACATAAATTCCCCTCCTTATTTGGGACACCTAACATCTGGTAAACATTTTTCTTTCTTTTCTTCCTCTATCTCCCAATGGAAAAATGATTATTATAAATACAGTATTTTTAAAAAATAGTGTTTTATTGTGTTTCAGTGAAGGTTTACTGAACAGTTTAGGTTCCCAATCAGTAATCTCTACACAAGTTGTTCAGTGCCATTTGTTACAATTACTGCATTCTCATTATTTCCATTAATCTTGTTGCCCTGCCCCCTTACATTGTTATCTTTGTTTTAAAGTAGTTGTTGACTGTTTGATCTCATATAGGTGATTTTTTTTTTTTTAAAGCAGAGTAATTATAAGTGATATTTATTATTCTTTGAGCCAATTTGTTATTTATTTACAAGGTGACCTCAGGGATTATTTTCTATTCAAGGTTTAAAAAGTGTCTCAGGACAATACTCTGAGAAAGGTGGTATCCTCCAGTGTCAACTAGTTTGGTATGTCTGTTTTTTTTTTTTAATAAAGAATTTGAAGTTCTACCTTTTCCCCCCATTTTATCAGGGTCCATCCAAGTGTGGCCCTGATTAGAATGGTTGGTAACACTGTATATTTATTCTGGTAGAACATATGTGTAGTATACCTTGTGGAGAAAAAAAGTTTTTGGTACCTCATTCATTTTCATGCTACAACTCAGTGACATAAGTTTTGGTCACTGTGCTGTACAGCTATCATAACTATCCAGTTACAAAGTTGTCCATCACCCTTAACAAGAACTCAGTTTCTCTTATAGAACAACCCTCTTTCCCCACTCACTGTCTCTGGTAACCACTAAAAAACTTAGATCTCTATGCATTTGCCTATTCTACATATTTCATATAAATGAGGTCATATAATATTTGTCCGTTTCATCTGACATTTCACTTAACATAATATTTTCAAGGATTATCCACATTGTAAAATGTATCAGAACTTAATGTCTCTTTTTGACTGAATATTTTATTTTATAGATAGACCACATTTTGTTTATCCTTTCACCTGTTAGACTTTTGGGTTGTTTCCATCTTTTGGTTATTATAAATAGTGCTGCCATGAACATTGGTATATAAAGTATCTGTTTTCATCTCTGCTTTCAAGTCTTTTGGACATATACCTAGGAATGTAATTTCTACTTCATATGGTAATTTTATGTTTAACTTAGTGAGGAATTGCTAAACTGTTTTCTTTAGTGGCTACCCCATTTTACAATCCCTGTAATAATGGATGAAAATATCACCAATTTTAACAATAAAATTTATGTGATTGTGAATTTAATTTCCTGATTTTCTGTTGCTCTCCTCATCCATATACTACTACTTCACCAGTCTCTTTTCTTTCTGTCTCTCCCAAGACTCTGATCTTACTCTTTTGCATTTAACCAACTGTCCACATTTTTCTATCGATTGAACTGCATTGGTCTCTTAAAACACACATTTTGATTTACCTTAATAAAAATCTACCAACATTTTGGTGCTGTCGAGAAGCTTTGAAAGTGGACTCCTTGTGCTGACTTACCTTGGATATATGCAAGAACTACAATCAGTAGTTCCGTTGATAGGAAAACCAAAACCAAACTCATTGCTGTCGAGTCAGATCTGACTCATAGTGACCCCTCCTTGGGTTTCCAAGTAGTGACCCCTCCTTGGGTTTCCAAGGCGGTATCGCTCAGTAAGTAGATCGCCCAATCTTCCTTCTGAGGAGTGGCTGGTGGGATTGAAGCACCAGCCTTTTGGTTAGCAGTCAAATGCCTTAGGCACTATGCCACAGAGCTCCCTATGATGATAGACCAGAGTAATATTTCATTAATTACATGACTATCAATACAAATGAAAACAGTATTAGTGATAAGTTAAAATTAGGCATAGTCAACGTTAAATATTTTATTATGAAAATGCAAACTAATATAATTATGAAATAATAATATATTAGGAAAATACATAATAATATAATTATGAATTATCAATAATAATATTATATCTATATATTTTAACTTGGAGAAGAGAAGTGGGATACCTGAGTAATGTCAAAGCATCAGAATTTTTTAATATAGCATTGCGTACTTGAAACAGATATACTTTAAATCTGTTAAGGAATATAGGTATTCTAATGTGGACAGATAAAGATGCATCGATAATACTTATGTAATATTCTAGACAGGTATTTCTCTTAACAGAATCATATTGTTTTACTGCCTATGTGAGCTTCTGTCCATGGATTTACTTCATCTATCAGATTTGGTTTCCTAACAGTCTCTAAAGGGGAAGAGTGTTTTGTTTAGATATATGATGCTTTTATTGTATCAGGAGAATTTATGTGTTGTAGTTTAAAGAATAATGTACTTTGAGTTAGGAAAGTGTAAGCCAGTTACGTGAAAATGAACCACACTCAACTGCCTAAGGCATTTGACTGCTACCCAGAAGGCTGGCGGTTCAAAATCACCAGCCATTCCTCGGAAGGAAGGTTGGGCAATCTACTTGCATAGTTATACCACCTTGGAAACCCAATAAGAGGTCGCCATGAGTTGGATCTGACTCAACAGCAGTGTGCTGCGTTGTTGCGTTGCAACTGAATAGTTTAATTACTGGAATCAGCACTGGCAAATTTGCTGGGAAAACCTACCAACAATTATTTAATCAAACATGAAATTGCATAGATCATGGAAACCATTCAAATTTAGAAGGTGCTGTAACTTAATTAGGAGCCCTAGTGGTGCAGTGAATAAGCACTTGACTGGGAACCAAAAGGTTGTTGTTGTTGTTGTTGTTATGTGCCGTCGAGTCGGCCCCGACTCATAGCGACCCCTCCTTGGGTTTCCGAGGCAGTATCACTACGGAAGTAGGATTGCCCAACCTTCCTTCCGAGGAGTGGCTGGTGGGTTTGAACCTCCAGCCGTCTGGTTAGCAGGCAAGTGTCTTAGCCACTATGCTATAATCCACCAGCCCTCTGTGGAAGAAAGATACTGGCAGCCTGCTTTTGTAAAGATTTACAGCCTTGGAAACCCTGGGGAGCTCTACTCTGTTCTGTAGGGTCATTATGAGTCTTGAGTCAATTCGATGACCATGGGTAATTTAATTAAGCAATATAAATATCATTTTAAGATAGATAATACCACTGATCCAATGTCAGTAACACATGTACTCATAGCTGTTCTTCCTGATATAGAAGATCATTACCTTAATTCAGCAGCTCCTCTCTCTCCTTTCCATTTCTATCCTAACCATACCACAAACACACACAAGCACACATACAGACTTCCTCAATTTTAAGATTTAAGGGTATATTTTATAGGTATACAACAGACTGAAATTATCTGACTCATAAAGGAACAAATATCTCATTAGCATACTACTCTTAACTGATTTATTTATCATCTTATACTCAAAACTTTCCTGCCTTATTCAAAGGTTAATGAGTAAAATTTCAAAGGCAAAAATTTTCATTTTCTGTATATTATTTGTATTTTAGCATTTTATTTAAAAATCTATTAAAGATCAAGATATTTTAGTCTTAACACTTGAATTAAAAGTAATGTATTACATTTAAAAAGTTATGTGGAAAAGAGTTTCTTTTTAAGTTGTCATTGAACAGATCAAATTATGGATGTTGATACTGTAAGTTAACTTCAGAATATTCTAGCTTTTCTTACAATGATGTGTTTACTACTATTGTTAATAAGAGAATATTTATTTAGAATTTGTTGTTGTGTCTTAGCTAGTGGAGCTTGTAAACAAGGTGGTTATTTTAATACCTGCATCTTCTGTTATAGGAGAAATCGTGTTGAATGGAAGGCACTGGGTTGGAGATTCAGACAAATAAGACTCTTAATCCAGATTTGTGTATGTATGACTGTATGTGAGTATACGGTCCTGGTCTCCTTTATCAAGTTAATGTTACACTTTAATGAACGCATGCTCATTAGAGAGACTGTGTGGTAAATTTTCAGTCTCTACTGTAAATGTTATAATATGGTAATTTTTCTTGTGTGGGTAATATGGAAATATATTATGACATATGACTTCATATTTAAGTAAAATAAAATACCAAGATGATGTCATATACTGTTATTGAAAAGCATCATCACCAACTATTGGGTAATGAATGAATTTTTTTGCACCACTCCTCAACAATTTGCAAACTCCAAGAGACTAATTGCTTTAATTCTTTGAGACTGGCTTTACTTTAGCATGTTTTACGTAACATGAATGTGCATGTTGAATTAATTAAAATTTACTATCTAACAATATTTCTGTTTTATTCATTTGTAATTTCAACTTTAGGCTTAATTTTTATCATGTTAATTAAAATTATTTTTATCAATAATCATTAGGTAATGCTTACTAATTAATACAAGAAATTGGGTCATTATATTTACCAAGGAAACAGAAATGTAGTCAAGAATGTTATATATACAGGAGTGGGCAGTTTATGAATAATTTACTTTTTGAAAAGAAAAATAAGAACTTAGAGGCATATTGTATGAATTTGATCTCAGTACAATAGCCAAGGGAGGAATTTCTCACTATTATGGATTTAATTGTGTCCCTCCAAAATATGTATTTTAAATCCTAACCCCTATACCTGTGGATATAATCCCATTTGGGAATAGGGGTTTTCTATGTTACGTTAATGAGGCCTTATGTAGAATGTGTTTTAAGCCAATCACTTTTGAGATATAAAAAGAGCAGATTAGGCAAAGAGACAAGAAAGCAGGAATTGGGGGAAGATAGAATCATGGGAAGATCTCCAAGGAACTGGGAAGAAAGCTAGCGAAATTGAGAAAATGATTTTTCCTCAAAGTGAATAGAGAGCCTTCCCCTAGAGGAGCTGGCACTCTGAGTTCAGATTTATAGCCTCCTAAACTGTGAGAAAACAAGTGTCTTTTTGTTAAAGTTATCCACTTGTGATACTTCTGTTATAGCAGCACTAGCCAACTAAGACACAATGTTTGGGTAGTCTCTTTCCAGACTTTGCTATACCTATGGACCTCAATTACTTTATTTGATGACCAGTCCCTAGACAGCGCTGTCCCATTGAATTTTTGGATATTCAGCTTTTATCTTCTCATACTAGCAAGTGAATGGGGGTTGAGAAATAAACCCAGATTAATTGTATTCATTCATTCATTCCCTCACTCATCCAATATATTACAAATACTTAGTAATTTCTGCATACCAGGCACTGTTCT
>NW_006921706.1:1680488-1683207 GCF_000298275.1 Orycteropus afer afer
AGGGACGGGTCCCTCATCATAACATGTCCAAAGTACATAAGAGGAAGTTTCACCATCTTCACTTCTAAGGAGCATTCTGGTTGTACTTCTTCCAAGATAGATCTGTTCATTCTTTTGGCAGTCTGTGGTATATTCAGTATTCTTTGCCAGCACCATAATTCAAAGGCATCAGTTCTTTGCTGTTCATTATTCATTGTCCAGGTTTAGCATGAATATGAGACAATTAAAAAAAGCATGCCTTGGATCAAGTGTACCTTAGGTGTACCCCTTTAAAGGGGTCTTTTGGAGCAGATTTGCCCAATGCAGCATGTCATTGATTTCTTGACAACTGCTTCCATGGGCATTGACTGTGAAACCAAGTAAAATGAAATCCCTGACAGGTTCAATCTTTTCTCCATTTATCATGATGTTGCTTATTTGTTCAGTTGTGAGGATTATTGTTCTCTTTATGATGAGATGTAATCCATACTGAAAACTGTAGTCTTTGGTCTTCATCAGTAAGTGCTTCAAGTTCTCTTCACTTTCAGCAAGCAAGGTTGTGTCATCTGCATATCACAGGTTGTCAGTGAGTCTTCCTACAATCCTGATGGCATGTTCTTCTTCATATATTCCAACTTCTCAGATTATTTGCTCAGCATAAAGATTGAATAAATATGAAGAACAGATACAAGCCTGACACACACTTTTCCTGATTTTACATGGATTCCACATGGTATCCCCTTGTTCTGTTCAAATGGCTGCCTTTTGGTCTACCTATAGGTTCTTTATGAATGCAATTAAGTGTTCAATAATTCCCATTTTTCACAATGTTATCCAGGATTTATTATGATTCATACAGTTGAATGCCTTTGCATCATCAATAAAACACAGGTAAACATCTCTCTACTACACCCTACTTTCAGCCAAGATCCATCTGACATCAGCAATGATATCCCTTTTTCCATGTCCTCTCAACAATTCTGCAGTTTTCTGTCAGTGCACTGTTGCAACAGTTTTTGAATTATCTTCAGCAAAATTTTACTTGTGTGTGATACTAATGTTATTATTCAATAATATCTGCATTCTGTTTTATGACTTTTCTTTGGAATGGGTACACATATGGATATCTTCCAATTCTAGATGCTAGGAATACAAAAGTGAATAAAACAACATCCTTGTCTTCATGTAGTTTATATTTTAGTGAGAAAGATTGATAATAAACCAATAAATTAGTAGATCATTTTACTCAAATACCAAGTATTAGTAATTGCTATGAAGAAATGTGAGCTTTGGTGGCATAATGCCTAAGGCATTTGACTGCTAACCAGAAGGCTGGCAGTTCAAACTCACCAGCCACTCCTTGGAAGGAAGGTTGGGCAATCTACTTCTGTAGTGATACTGCCTCGGAAACCCAAGGAGAGGTCGCTATGAGTAGGATCTGACTCAACGGCACTGGGATGAAGAAATGTAAATAGGGTAAGAAGTAAATGAATAATGAGAGAGTGATATTTGATATAGACCTTTTTGAAAGGATGCTATTTTGGCCAGGACTGATTGAAGGGAGGAATGTAATTATGTGGAGGAAAAACATTTTGATATAGGAACAGCAGAGACTCTGATGTTGGGAATTGCGAGGCATTTTGCACCAAAAGAAGGAGGCCAGTGTGCTTGAGTGAGAAAAGGAGGAGTAATTAGAACTCAGTTCAGAAAACTAGCATGGGGCCAGATGATCAAACTCTATTATTACTTTTTCAGCATGACAAAGCTATGGGAAAACTAAGAGTAGGGGAAAAAAGATCTGATTTTTGCATTTTAAAATTACTGTGGCTGCTGTTTGAAAAATAACAAGACTAGAAGATTGTCTCCTATTCATGCAAAACCAGACAATGAATAATGAACAGCAAAGAACTGATACCTTTGAATTATGGTGCTGGCAAAGAATACTGAATATACCACAGACTGCCAAAAGAATGAACAGATCTATCTTGGAAGAAGTACAACCAGAATGCTCCTTAGAAGTGAAGATGGTGAAACTTCCTCTTATGTACTTTGGACACGTTATGATGAGGGACCCATCCCTGGAGAAGGATATCACCCTTGGTAAAGTAGAGGGTCAGTAAAAAAGGGAAAGACTCTCAATGAGATAGATTGACACAGTCTCTGCAACAATGGGCTCAAACACAGCAACAATTGTGAGGATGGCTCTGGGCTGGGCAGTGTTTTGTTCTGTTATACATAGGGTCACTATGGGTTTAGTGCCTAACAACACAACAGCATCTAGAACAGTGCCTGGTATGCAGAAATTACTAAGTATTTGTAATATATTGGATGAGTGAGGGAATGAATGAATGAATACAATTAATCTGGGTTTATTTCTCAACCCCCATTCACTTGCTAGTATGAGAAGATAAAAGCTGAATATCCAAAAATTCAACGGGACAGCGCTGTCTAGGGACTGGTCTTCAGATAAAGTAATTGAGGTCCATAGGTATAGCAAAGTCTGGAAGGAGACTACCCAAACATGGTGTCTTAGTTGGCTAGTGCTGCTATAACAGAAGCATCACAAGTGGATGACTTTAACAAAAAGACATTTGTTTTCTCACAGTTTTGGAGGCTAGAATTTGTCCGGGAGCTCTGGTAGCATACTTCCTAAGGCACTTGCCTGTTAACCAGAAGGCTGGCAGTTCAAACCCACCAGCCACTCCTCGGAAGGAAGGTTGGGCAATCTACTTCCATAGTG
>NW_006921706.1:1683717-1687159 GCF_000298275.1 Orycteropus afer afer
TGGGCAATCCTACTTCCATAGTGATACTGCCTCGGAAACCCAAGGAGGGGTCGCTATGAGTCGGGGCCGACTCGACGGCAAATAACAACAACAACGACATGCCTCACACATACTTCCTCTCACAGTCTTTAACTTTCTCTTCCCATCTCCCTTCCAATTCTTCCCTTTTCTCCTCTTCTTTCCCTTTCCATCTTTTTTCCTCTCTCGCTTTCTTATTTTAAAGCTAGTTCTGTTTGCTGTGTTGAAAAAGTATTATAGGGAGTCAGTTGGGAGACCTATAAGAAGGCTTTTCATCAACTCAGATGAGTGACTAGAATGGTGAGCAGTGTACACATTAAGTGGTTAGATCTGGGACACATTTTTAAGGTTGCACCAATAGGATTTACTGATGAATTGAATGTAATAGATGGGGTTGGAAAGTAAATCATAGATGACTGCAAGGATTTTTGGACTGAGCAGAGTATAAATTGTAGCATCAGCAACCGAGATGGAGATGGAGGGAGAATACTGAAGGGAGGAGGAGTAGTCGATGTTAGAGTTAACGGAATAGTACAGCAGTTTGGGAAAGTTGGACATTTGGGACATAGGTTTAGTTGAGGATTATGAATGAGGATAAGAAGTTTTTTTTTTTTTTTTTTTTTGGTGGACATTTTAATTTTGACTTTCATAGTCAACATCAAGAGGAGGTATTGGGTTGTTTGGAGTCCAGGGGAGAGATCAAAGCTAACTATAATCACTGGGTTGTTGTGGCATACATGCCCTAAGGTGACCCCCAATGAATCATGCCCTTGTAAAAGCTCCTCCCTTGGAGTGTGGGTGAAACTTGTAACTTGCATCACAAGTTATTCCACTAAGGGGAGGAATGTCATTCCTATGATTATGCTTTATTAAATAAGACTGTTCTAGTGGACTGGAGAAAGATTTCCCAGTTAGCCTTGAATAAAGAAAGGCATATTTTGAAATGCCTACTGATAAGGGCTACATGGCAGACAACTATTTGATGACCTCTAGAATCTGAGAGCATCTTCCAGCCAATAGCCAGTAAGAAGTATGGGCCCTCAGTCATACAGATGCAAGAGAAGGGATTCTGCCAAAACCCCGAGGTAGCTTAGAGTCTAATTCTTTCCTATCAAAACTCCAGCTGAGAACACAGACTAACATGTTGATGGGAGCCTGTGGATAGGACACTTTGGTTAAGCAGAGGAACCAATTAAGCCATGGGCAGACTCTTGACACAGAAACTGCTAAACCATTTGCATTCATTATGCAGCAGTAGAAAATGAATACAGTTGTGATAAGTAAACTTTAAAAATGAATGCTTTCAGTTTTTGTTTTTAGTTGGTGAGAATATTATGGTTGCCTTTTTTCTTTCACTTTACTTTGCCATAATTTTGAAATTTTTGAGATGAAAAAGTAAGTTTTATAATCAGAAATATAAAATAATTTTTATTTTGAAATGTGCTTACAGTGCAGTGAATTACTTAATATGGCCCTTCTAGCTACAGTCTTCCATTATGTGATGTGTTGTAAATCCTAGTCTTTATGACTGTCGTTATAGTCCCATTTTAGGGTGAGTATGTTAGAAGCTCTGGTAGCTTAGTGCCTAAGGAATTTGACTGCTAACCAGAAGGCTGGTGGTTCAAACCCACCAGCCACTCCTCAGAAGGAAAATTGGGCAATGTACTTCCATAGAGATATCACCTCAGAAACTCAAGGAGGGGTCACTATGAGTTCAGTTGACTCGACAGCAGAGAGTTTGGTTTGGTTTGGTTTTATCTGGTATGCTAATAAGGCAGGATTAGAGAGAGATGTATCCTGAGTCACCACCTTACTAAATGGTATGACTTAAGTTACCACCTTTACCCTAGTCACTACCCTACATACCTGTGTACCACATGGCTCAAGTAAGGGGAGTTTCCTTGAGGGTATGGTCTGCATCCAATATACATGAATATACTGGCAAAGTTCACTCTCCTGCTGTGGATCCTGCATTTGACTTGTCTTCATTGACCTCTGGTTTTTGGGCCTTGAATAAGAAGTTTGTTGTCTGATCTGATTTGCAGGCTTCCTTCCTCATCCTTGTGAGCCAGTGACTTGTCATGTGACCTACTGATTTGGGTTTGTCAGCCTCTGAAACCATGTGATTCAGGAGAATCCTCCAGATTGAGAGCTGACCCACGGATTTGTGACTTGTCAGCCTCCACAGTCGTGTGAGCCATTTCCCTGAGGATTCGTGGGTTCTGTGAGACATTGCAAAATTTTAGAACCCAAAGGTGGAAGGGAGGGAGAATACTGAAGGGAGGAGTAGTTGATGTTAGAGATAATGGAACAGTACAGCAGTTTGGAAAAGTTGGACATTTGGGACATCTTTAATCTCTGCCTCTTAGGAACCACTTTTGCACTGATCTTTCTAAAATAAATTATACAATGTTTAAAAGTATTCTTTCTTTCTTTGTAAAGATGAGAACATAAAAGGAAACAAATTAAAAAATGAGAGGATAGTTAATTAGTATTAATACACCTACTCATTGAAATATTAAAAATGATTAAAACAATATGGAAAAATTAGCTATAAGAAGAAGAGAAAATGTTGGATACAGAACTATACGATGCAGAACAAGTGCACTGTATAGACCAAAACTAGAAGGAAATTTTCTAAAACTGATATTTTTTCCCTTTGTCAAACTTTCTGTAAGTTGTAATATGCCTTTATAATAAGCTGAACACTGTAAGCATTCTAGCAATATTAGAGCAAAGCCTTTGAACCTGCTTCTGTAATTCAGTAACACTGAGAATATATTATAAATGGTTAATTATAAAATTTGGAAATTTTGCAAATAAATATTACATAGTATAAGTGTGCCGCCACTTGTCTGTCAGTTTGTTGTACTGTGGTGGCTTGCATGTTGCTATGAGGCCAGAGGCTGTGCCATTGATATTTCAAATACTGGCAGGCTCACCCATGGTGGACAGGTTTCAGTGGAGCTTCCGGAGTAAGATAGACTGGGAAGAAAGATGGGGCCATCCACTTCTGAAAAAATTGGCCAGTGAAAACTTTATGAATAGCAGTGAAACACTGTCTGATGTATTACTGGAAAACTTTATGAATAGTCCTGGAATACTGTCTGATATAGTGCCAGAAGATGAGCCCCTCACATTGGAAGGCACTCAAAATACCCCTGGGGAAGAGCTGTCGCCTCAAATCAGAGTCAACCTTAATGATGTAGATGAAATAAAGCTTTCAGGACCAGGGGTTCCGGCAAGATGGTGGACTAGGCAGAAGGATTGCACAGACCCTCTTCAACAAAGAAAAAGGAAACCAATTGACACAGACACAGAAGATAATCTTGGACCTCTGAGCCTTGAAGGAAAGGATGCAGAATTGGACTAAACCCCAACTAGCAGAAGAATTTGCGTGAAAATACCAAAAAAAGGAGACCTA
>NW_006921706.1:1700502-1730598 GCF_000298275.1 Orycteropus afer afer
CAATCACAGAAGGACAAATATTGTATGAGCCCGTTACTGTAAAAAGTCAAGGAAGGGTTTGCTTAGGGAAGGGAACTCACTTTTTAGGTTACCAGGGATGGGAGGGAAGAGGAGGGAAAATTTCAGACTAGTTGGGGGCCACATGCTGAGTTCGGTAAGGAGAGGGACAGAATGGAAAGAGTCTGTGACCAGCGTGATAACTTTGGAGGAAGGAAGATCACTGAAATGAGTACATAAGATATAAATGATAGAGGCTAATACCACTATATGCACAATACTGCATTACCACTAACACCAAACACCAGGCTACAGATAAATACATAGACAACTGAGAAGATCAGATGCAGGTCAGTGAACAGGAATGTAACCTAGACCAAATGATAGACTTAGCTGCAGATAATCGTGCATAGATTCTAGTGATACAAAATAACCACAATCATTACAGAAGCAAAAGAAGACAGAGTTGGAGTAATCTCTCAGAGATAGCCAAAAACCTTGGGAGAGAGAACCACTGGGCCTGCCAACTCAGGATCATAGTATTGGGGGACGCCAGGCTCAATTGGCACAACATAATACATAAAAATCGTGTTCTACCACCTACTTTGGTGAGTATCGACTGGGGTTGTAAAAGCTTCCAAGTGGCCATCTAAGATGCAGCTAATGGTCTCCTCTTGTCTGAAGCAAAGGAGAGTGAAGAAAATCAAGGGCATTTGGAAACAATTAGTTCAAGGATATGATGGACCTCAAGACCAGAAAGGCTAGATGGTACCCAGTTACCAATGCCAACCACTCAGGAAGGGATCAAAACTGGAGATCCTGCATAGAGTGGGAGGAAAAATGTGGAACAAAATTCAAAAACACAATAACAACCAGAATTACTGGTTGGATGGAGTCTGATGGGACCCCCAAGACTATGGCCCTGGGATACACTTTAGGCCTGGGATAGGACTCACTCTGAAGGGCTGGCCCTCAGCCCAACAGTAGAAAGACTTACATGTAGAACACCCAACCCAGGGTGATGTACCCACCTACTCTGTGGAGATACAACCCTTGGAGCAATCGGCCATGGGGATCAGAGGGGCAACATTCACATGGAAGGAAAGTTGGACAGATAGGAGTACATAATTAAGAAGTCCACAGGGTGGAGGGGGTCATAGAGGAAGGGAGAGGAGGAGAGTGGGATTGGGTTGGGGATGGTAATTGGGGAGTGAAACCAAATGTACTGAACTGTTGAATGTAAAACAAATTCTGCTCTGTAAATTTGCACCCAAAGTACACACACACACAGCACACACACACACACGAGCATCAGACATGAAGAGAGCAAAAGGTCACTAAAAAGACAGGAAAGTAAGAAAAGGACAAATTGGATGTCAGTAGAGACTCTGGAACTTGCTTTTAAATGGAGAGTAGCCAAAATGAATAGAAGAAATGACAAGATAAAAGAGTGTAACAGAAGATTTCAAAGAGCAGCTTGAGAAGACATCAATTATCATAATGAAATGTGCAAAGACCTGAAGTTAGAAAACCAAAAGGGAAGAAGATGCTTGGCATTTCTCAAGCTGAAAGAACTGAAGAAAAATTCAAGCTTCGAGTTGCAATGCTGAAGGAGTCTATGGGCAAAGTATTGAATGATACAGGAAGCATTAAAAGAAGATGGAAGGAATACACAGAATCACTGTACAAAATAGAATTGGTCAGTGTTCATCCATTTCAGGAGGTGACATATGATCAAGAACCAATGGTATTGAAGAGAGAAGTTGAAGCTGTGCTAAAGCAATTGATGAAAAACAAGGCTTTGATGGAATATTCATTGAGATATTTCAACAAACAGATGCAATGCTGGAGGCACTTACTTGTCTATGCTAAATAATTTGGAAGACAGCTGCCTGGCCAACTGACTTGAAGAGATACATATTTGTGCCTATTCCAAAGAAAGGTGATCCAACAAAATGTAGAAATTATCAAACAATATCATTAATATCACATGCAAATAATATTTTGCTGAAGATAATAAAAAAAAATTGTGGCAGTAATATATTGACAAGGAATTTCCAAAAATGCAACCTAGATTCAGAAGAGGATGTGGAAGGAGGGATATCACTGCTGATATCAGATTTATCTGAGCTGAAAGCAAAGAATACCAGAAAGATGTTTATTGTGTTTTATTCACTATACAAAGGCATTTAACTGTGTGGATCATAACAAATTATGGATAACTTGAGAAGAATAGTAATTCCAGAACACTTAATTGTGCTCTTGAGGAACCTGTGCACAGACGAGGAGCCTGTCATTCAAACAGAACAAGAGGATACTGCATGGTTTAAAATCAGGAAGGGTGTGAATCAGTGTTGTATTCTTCCACCATACTTACTCAGTTTGTACTCTGAGCAAATAATCTGGGAAGCTGGACTATGTGAAGAAGAACACAGTATCAGGATTGGAGGAAGATTCATTAACAATCTGCGATATGCATATGACACAACCTTCTTGCTGAAAGTGAAGATGACTTGAAGCACTTACTGATGAATATTAAAGACTGCAGTCTGAAGTATGAATTCCACCTCAATATAAAGAAAACAGAAATTCTCACAACTGGTCCAATAAGCAATATCATGACAAATGGAGAAAAGATTGAAGTTGTCAAAGATTTAATTTTGGTTAGATCCACAACCAACACTGATGGAAGCAGCAGTCAAGAAATCTGATGTCCTATTGCTCTGGGCAAATCTGCTTTAAAAGATCTCTTTAAAGTGTTGAAGGGCATTCAACTCACTCGCAAGGGCTGGCTGTCAGCCCAACAGTAAGACTTACATGCAGAACACCCAACCCAGGGTGATGTACTCTACGAAGATACACTCCTTGGAGCAATCGGCCATGGGCACCAGAGGGACAACATTCACACAGAGATAAAGCTGGACAGACAGGAGTGTGTAACTAAGAAGGGCACAGGGATGAGGGAGGTGGTCACTGGGAAGAGAGAGGAGGAGAGTGGGTTAAGGTTGGGAAAGGGTAATCAGGAGTGAAGCCAAATATACACGAACTGTTGAATGTAAAACAAATTCTGCTCTGTAAATTTGTACCCAAAGAACAATTAAAAAAAAAAAAAAAAAGAATATGCCATTACAATTTATATAATAATCATGTCTCAAAATGAGAAACATGGAAGAGAGAATTCCTAACTGTCCCAACAGTTTTTGCAAGTCCCTTTCAGACATAGATTAAGGGATAGCCCATAAATGTCTAATATTTGCTTGGACAAAGAAGTACACGAAGCTTGTCATTTTGTGGGTAAATCCCTTATTATCAGCATTATTTTATGGCACTGGGAGGGATGAAGATGGTAGTTGGGAATTAGAAGCAGGCAGTGAAGGCAAACCTGTTCTGTATATGATCTAAGGTAGCCATAGGTGCTTTTTGTTGTTGTTGTTGTTAGGTGCCGTTGAATAGTCTCTGACTCATAGCAACCCTATGCACAGCAGAACGAAACACTGCCTGGTCCTGGCCAGCCTCATGATCCTTGCTGTGCCTGAGCCCATTGCTGAAGCCACTGTGTCTATCCATCTTATTGAGGGCCTCCTTCATTGACCCTCCACCTTACCAAGCATGATATCCTTCTCCAGGCAATGGTTCCTTCTGACAACGTGACCAAAGAAGGTGAGACGAAGTCTGGCCACTCTTGCTTCCAAGGAGCATTTCAGGTGCACTTCCTCCAAGACAGATCTGTTAGTTCTTTTAGCAGTTCATGATACTTTCAGCATTCTTCGCCAGCACCACAACTCAAAAGCATCAAGTCTTCTTCGGTCTTCCTTATTCATTGTCCAGCTCTCGTATGCTTATGAGGCAATTGAAAATATGAAACCTTGGATTAGGCACACCTTAGTCTTTACGGAGACATCTTTGCTCTTCATCAGTTGAAAGAGGTCCTTTTCAGCAGATTGGCCCAATGTGATACGTTGTCTGATGTCTTGACTGCTGCTTCCATTGGTGTTCATTGTAGAACCAAGTAATATGAAATCCTTGACAACTTCAATATTTTCTCCATCCACTGTGAAGCTTTGTTGGACCAGTTGTGAAGATTTTTGTTTTCTTTGTATTGAGGTGTAATCCAGACTTCAGACTGTAGTCTTTAATCTTCATCAGTAAGTGCTTCAAGTCATCCTCACTTTCAGCAAGAAAAGTTGTGTCATCTATGGATCACAGGTTGTTAATGAGTCTTCCTCCAAACCTGATGCCACATTCTTCTTTATATAATACAGCTTCTCAAATTATTTGCTCAGCATACAAATTGAATATGTATGGTGAAATGATACAACCTTGACACACTCTCTTCTTGATTTTGAACCATGCAGTATCCCTTTGTTCTGTTTGAACAATAGCCTCCTGATCTTTGTACAGGATCCTTATGAGTACAATCAAGTGTTCTGGAATTCCATTCTTCTCAACGTTATCCATAATTTGTTATTATCCACACAATTGAATACTTTTGCATAGTCAATAAAACATAAGTAATCATCTTTCTGGTATTATGTGTTTTCAGCTAAGATCCATCTGCATCAGCAATAATATCCCTTGTTCCATGTCCTCTTCTGAATCCAGCTTGTGTTTCTGGAAGCTCTCTGTCAATAATACACTTTTGCAACTGTTTTGAATTATCTTCAGTAAGATTTTACTTGCATGTGATCAAAGGTGCTAGTATGTGAGAAATTTTTGAATGCAAGACCACCTCACCTCCTGTCCAGGAGAGTTCCATATTTGATTTACTGAAGCAGAGTCATTCCACAAATCAAGGAAAAAAATAAATAAAGTTTTGAAGAGCAAACATGTCACTTTGAAGACTAAGGTGCACCTAACCCAAGCCATGGTATTTTTAATTGCTGCATATGCATGTGAAACCTGGACAATGAATAAGGAAGAACATAGAAGAGTTGATGCCTTTAAATTATGGGTTTGGAAAAGAATACTGAAAATACCATGAGTCCATCATTTGCATGAACAAATCTGTCCTGGAAGAAGTGCAGCCAGAATGCTGGTTGGTAACAAAAATGACCAGACTTTGCCTTAACTACTTTGGTCATGTTGTCAGGAAGGACCATTCCCTGGAGAAGGATATCATGCTTTGAAAAGTGGATGGTCAGCAAGAAAGGGGAGACCCTCAATACAACAGATTGACACAGTGGCTGCAATGATGGGTTCAAGTATAGCAAGGATTGGGATGATTGAGCATGACCAGGCAGTGTTTAGTTCTATTGTTCATTGGGTTGCTATGACTCGGAGCCAACTTGACGGCACCTAACAACAACAGGATAGGTACGAGTTTCAGTATAGATCTGGCTTTAGTAACATGGCAGTATTTATCATGTGTACAATTACAGCTTTGATACCTAATGTACTTCTCTTTCCTCTAAGCAATACTGACATATTGACTGAATATAATTATAATTTTAGATAAAATTTCTGAGAAATCTATATGCTTGACATTCTAGGCTTTGTTTGACAAAATCCAAATAAAAGAATTACCAATGACCTCAGTATATCAACTCCCAGTAAGAAATTTAAAATTTAATAGACTTTATTTTTTAGAGAAGCTTCTCATTTACCAAATAATGGTGCAGAAAGTACACATAGTTCCTAAATACCTTCTTTTCCTCCTATCTACACTTTCTCCTAGGAGCTCTGGTAGCATAGTGCCTAAGGCACTTCACTGCTCACCAGAAGGCTGGCGGTTCAAAACCACCAGCCACTCCTTGGAAGGAAGGTTGGGCAATCCTACTTCCGTAGTGATACTGCCTCGGAAACCCAAGGAGGGGTCGCTATGAGTCGGGGCCAACTCGACGGCAAACAACAACAACAACAACACACTTTCTCCTATTACTAACATCTTCTATTCTTGTATTTGCTACAATTGATGAGGGGAACTCTGGTAGCATAGTGCCTAAAGGCACTTGACTGCTAACCAGAAGGCTGGCGGTTCAAACCCACCAGCCACTCCTCGGAAGGAAGGTTGGGCAATCTACTTCTGTAGTGATACTGCCCCGGAAGCCCAAGGAGGGGTCCAACTCGACGGCACGTAACAACAACAACAACACAATTGATGAACTAGGATTGATGCCTTATTATTGACTAAAGACCATAGTTTATATTAGAGTTCCCTTTTTGTATTGTATTATCCTATGGATTTTGACAGATGTGTAATGTCATATATCTATCATTAGGGTACTATACAGAGTAGTTTAACTGCCATAAAACTGTTTGTGTTCCATCTATTCCTTCCTTCCTTCCTTCCTTCCCTGGGCCCCTGGGAACCACTGATATATTTACTGTCTCTATAGTTTTACCTTTCCAGAATGCCATATACTTGGAATTATTACAGTATATAGCTTTTTAAGACTGGCTTCTTTCATGTAGCAGTATGCACTTATTGTTCTCCATGTATTTCTGTAGATTGATAGCGCATTTTTTTTTTTATCACTGTATGAATGTGCCACAATTTGTTTACATTTACCTATTGAACGGCACCTTGGTTGCTTCCAATTTTTGGTGAGTATGAATAAAGCTGTGATAAACATTTATGTGCAGGTTTTTGTGTGATATATATTTTAAACTCATTTAGGTAAATATCTATGAGCATAATTGATGGATCATATGGTAAGCCTATTTAGCTTTGTAAGACTGACTTCTTACAGTCTACCTTCTGGCTGTACCATCCATCTACACTCTCATCAGCAATAAATGAGAGTTCCTGTTGCTCCACATCCCTGTCAGCATGTGTTGCTATACGCGTTCTGGATGTTACTGTTGTTAGTTGCCATCAAGTTGACTTCGACTCATGGCGCCCTCATGTATAGCAGAATGAAATGTTGCCCAGTCCAGCACCATACTCCTAATTGCTGGTGTACTTCAGGCCATTGTTGGGGCTACTTTTCCAGTCCCCCTCACTGAGGGTCCCCTTGCTTCCTCTGACCCTCTACTTTACCAAACATATCCTTTACTAGCAATTGGTCTTTCCCGATGAGTGTTCAAAGTAAGTGAGCTGGATTCTTGCCATTCTGATTTCTAAGGGGGGTTCTGGTTGTATTTATCCTAAGACTATTCTGGATTTTAGCCATTCTATTAGGTGTATAGGTATTAGGTAAGATGAAGTTTTAATGAAGTGTTTAACACATTTAGTTTTTCACTGTCTCACAGAGTTAACAGTAGCAACTACAGTATGATAATACTGAACAAAGCAAGAAATCACTGAGTAATTCTCTCAGCCTAAGCCATTAGCAGGTGATTCTGCATCTTGGATAAAACCTAACATTCAGCCCTCAAATAGGAAAAATGTCGTCAGTGAGGTATTTATTGGATAATATCTTAAACCCTACATTGAGAGCTTTGAATACTTTAAAGTTCTGGTCTATAATGTTTTACATTAGACATTATTTTCCTAATTGCCTGATTGCATTTTTTTTTTAATTTGGATATTATACCAATTTTATAAGTTATCAAACTGAAACTGAGATCAATAGCATTCTCATAATTTTTGCTTTTACCAGCTCCATATTTAATAATCTAATGCCATATAGTTAATTGATATTTATATCCTTAAAATTTATATAGTTGTTTCAAAACTTAGAATTAACTTTGCAAATTACATTATTGAAAAACCAATCCTAGACTGCTTCCTAGGTTTTGGGCTTGAGTGTCACAGGCCATCTTTTGTCCCTACAGTTTTTATATCTAAGTTATGATAGGGTCAAAAATCTGTTATTAATTGTTAAAGAAAAATAAAGGATATGTTCTCTTGAAAATGCATTGCTAATTTCTAGAAATTATATTAAGAATTATATATGCATTATACTTAATTATTCAGAGTTGAGTGGAATGTTTGAATTTATTAATCTGTCATCCATTACATTGCTTATTATGACACCAGGTTAAAGTGTAAAATTTGCATGTCATATGTGCATTGGTTGTTTAAATCTCATTATTTCTTATGTAAGCTATTCAAAGTAAAAGCCATTTGGATAGTAATATCTTTTATGATTTTCCTAAATTGTTCTTCAAATAATCTTCATATAATTTAAGTAAAAAAGTCTTTTCTATATTTACTAAACCAGCATCATTCTTTGCATTTTCTTGATTTAAATTCCTTCGTTTTCTTACTCTTACAATTTGGTTGAACCATATGAAATTGTAATTTCTGCAGGTCAAAATGATCAATGGGCAATTTCATTTGGTTCAAGTTAATGTAAGAGAAATTACAACAGAAAATGCATAAATATTTATAATACTAAAGATACTAGTCCTTGAAGATCCAATGACTAATACTGTAATGTCAATTTTTTCTTTTTTTGGAAAAGAACAGTTGGAAATACTAGAGAAGTGTTAGATTTCACTTCATCAATATAAACTTAGCTCCTCAATTCATCTCAGGTTAATCATATTATATTGTTGTTATGTGCCATTGAGTCAGACCCAACTCATAGTGACCCCTCCTTGGGTTTCCGAAGCAATATCACTACAGAAGTAGATTGCCCAAACTTCCTTCCGAGGAGTGGCTGGTAGGTTTGAACCACCAGCCTTCTGGTTAGCAGTCAAGTGCCTTAGGCCCTATGCTACCAGAGCTCCTAATCATATTATAGGCATTATTATTTATTGTGAAATAACATTTATCTTACAATGAAGATGTACTATTTCTACTTCCAAAGCACACAAAGCATATTCCTTCCTGATTAATTATTTTGCCTTCAAATGACCAGTCATCCAAATAACTGACTTGTGGATTCTATGTAAATTTCTAGTTATTACCAAGTGGTCTAGCTTTATAGGACTATTTCATATTGTCATCTTACAATATAAACAGTCAGGTTGTAAAATTGTCAGTCTTTTGTAATAAAATAATGTATGTAATGCTGCTTTATGTTCATATGAAATAATGAACTACTAGATCACTATTGATTCACTCTTTGATTCTGTTTTTTTTTAACAGACTGAACTGTTACACAGTGATCATGAAAACAAATCAGTATTAATAACAATATCTAATATTTATATCTTGTACTCTAATCAGGTTAGTGTGGAGATAAATATAAAAAAACATTGAAATACTTTTAGCTTTTGTTTTAAGTGGTAGGCTATTACTGTTGTTGTTGTTGTTGTTATGTGTCGTCGAGTTGGACCCAACTCATAGCAACCCCTCCTTGGGTTTCCAAGGCAGTATCACTGTGAAAGTAGATTGCCCAACCTTCCTTCCAAGAGGCTATTACTAGATCTATAAAATCGTTTGGCATTTGTTGGAAGATACTCAGTTATCAAGACACATAAGAAAAGAGAAAGCAGAATATTTTAGAATTAAAAGAAGCAAGAATGATTAGTTTTTAAAGGGACACTGGTGAAATTAGACTTAGTGAGGAAATCTGTCAATAGTGAGCTTTCACAACACATTTAATATTGCAGTATAAAAATAGAATGAACATAGCTATAGCTAATTAAAATTTTTTTAGGTATTTTTCAAAATGAATTGTCTTCTGGTGGAATAAAATAAAAGGAAGATATAACTATAAAATTGTAACTCTAACCTTTAGACTGGAGATCTGTGGCAAATTTATTTTATTCTATTACAAGTATATGGACTAGGAAGAATTAGATATCATTTTTAATACTGACTCACATTTATTTGCACCATTACTATATAACAACTTGTCTAGTTATGAACAAAGACAACAAAACCAAACAGAATCAAAGAGTGAAAAAAAAAAAAAAAATATATATATACCAAATTCACTTCCACTGCCATCAAGTCTATTCTGACTCACAGTGACTCCCCTACCCTTGTGTTTCTGAGGTGGTAAATCTTTACAGAAGTAGATTGCCCAGTCTTTCTTCTGTGAAGTGCCTGGTGGGTTTGAACTGCCAACCTTCTAGTCAGCAATCAAATGCTCTAGACACTATGCCACCACAGATTCTTAAGAGATATCTAGTTATTAATTATTTTATATGAACATAGAACATTTATCTTTTCTTCCTCCCTCCCTTCCCTCTTCCTAACTTTCTTTCTTCCTTCTTCTTTTGAGGAAAAAAAAACAAAGACAAAAAATGGGTTGAGTAGGAAAGATAGGAGATGATTTTATTATTGCAAAGACATTCAATGACAAAATGACAATTTCAAAGGGAAGAAAAGATTCGTTAATTCCTTCACTCATGTATTATGGAGATATTTTCTCTCCATTAATGCTGTTTGTGAGATGACAATAATCTCTCTTACATATCCTTAGTATTACTCTATCTATCATTCTTACTGTAAGGCTCTTTATCCAGCTTCACAGATGATAACTTCTAGTTTGTAAACCATTGGTTATCAATTAAAAGAAATCACCCAGAACTAACTCGTTGGCTAGTGTAATTAATCTTTATACAGTCTAATCCTTATTTGATGATCTGCATCAAAGAATGGAGTATGTACACCAAATCATACCTTTGGTGTATTGGTAATCAATTTTTGCTATCATTATAGTTGTTTACAAGAAAGGGGAAAAAATGATGTATTGTGCATCTAGGCCATCATCCATCATATTGTAAATCATACAGTTTTATGATTTATCTGTAAATCATACAGATGAGGAATTCTGAATTCTTCACCTTCCTATGCTAGTTCATCTCTGGATCTAAAACAAGAACAATTAAAAATAATAAATTAATAATGACAAAAGTGTTAAATATGATTCTTGCTTAGTTTAGAGTATGTGGCACACTATATTCCAACTTTTTATTCATTTACACCAAAAATTTATAAAAAACAGTATAAAAAGTCTTCCAAGGTGGTGTCTTTATGGAAGTTGATTGCCCAGTTTTCTTTCTGAGGTGTGGCTGGTGGGTTTTGAACCACCAGCCTCTGGTTAACAGTCAAATGCCTTAGGCACTATGCCACCAGAGCTCCCTTAAAAACAGTATAATAGAATATAAAATGCTTAAAAACCTGTTTTTAAATTCTATAGCTACTCAAGACAATATGTCATTTATTTAAATCAGTAGTTCTTTGCCTCACCTCCAGGGGATATTTTTGATAGGAGCTCTGGTAGCATAGTGGCTAAGACACTTGACTGCTAACCAGAAGGCTGGCGGTTCAAACCCACCAGCCACTCCTCGGAAGGAAGATGGGGCAATCTACTTCCGTAGTGATACTGCCTCGGAAACCCAAGGAGGGGTTGCTATGAGTCGGGTCCGACTCGACGGCACATAACAACAACAACAACACTGTTGGGAAGGAGGTGCTACTGGCACCTAGTTGGAAGAGGCCAAGCGTGCTGCTGAATATTCCACAAATGCATACACAGCTGTCTACAACAAAGATTTATTTGACCCAAAATTTCAGTAGTGCTAAAGTTGAGACATATTCACCAAGCACCTCCTTTGTGCTTAGTATTGTGCTAGGAGTACTTAGCCATTCAAAACATGCCAGGTAGTCACTACACTCAAGAAGCTTGAAATCTCAGAGAGAAGAATTATGTTGAAATAACAATAAAAATAGAAAATTTATTAAGATAAGATAAACATAAAAGTTAAATTAATCCCAACTCATGTTTGCTTAGGAATAGTTTTACAATGATTACAGAACTTATTTATGTATTTTTTCCACTTTCATTTATATGAAAAGAGTAAAAGAAAAAGTATAGAGGAGGACTTATTGAAAAATGAGTCTTCTTCTCTTCCCTTGTCATCCTAGTTATCATTCCTTATTCAAAAGTAAGAAATATTTCTTCTTTCTTGGATCCTATCAGAGATATTTTATTCCTTTAAAAAACATATGTACCTCATTATATGGATGCAGTATAACCTTTTTTTCATTTGCATTTTATTTATAATTTATTTAATCAGACCTTTAAATAAACATTTATATCATTGCACATTTTTGGCTATTCCTTATGATACTTAAATGCATATATTATTTTACACATTTGAGTATGTATCTAGAGGATACATAAGTGGAATTTGTTTCAGAATTTTTGTGTAGTTTTCATTTTAAAAGATATTTTCTAAATTTCTCTTCTGGTAGCCAGCATCCAAGATAATGCCCAGTGATCCTTTCGTTATGGAATGCATTCTCCAATATAAACCATCCCCTCCTCCAATGGAAAAGTGTTGACCTGTGTGACAAAGATACTGAGAAAATGTTGGTGTGTGACTTAAGAGCCTAGGTCATAAAAGATATTGCGGCTACACCTTGTTTTCTTTTTATCCTCTTGCTCTAGGGGAGGTCAGCTACCCTATCATGAGAACACTCCAAATAAATCCTGGGACAGGTTTGTTTGGAGAGGAACTGACGATTTCCACTGGCAAACAGCACTAACTTGCCAGCCATGTGAATAAGCCACTTCTAAAAGTGGATCATTGAACCCTAGTCAAGCTTTCAGATGACTGATGCCCTTTCAGATGACTTTCCTGACTGCAACTCAACAAAGGATCCTGAGCCAGAACTGTCTAGCCAAGCTGCTCCCAGATTCCTGACCCAAAGAAACTGATAGAGATAATAACTGTTTATCATGGCTTACCTTTTTCCATCTATTTCTTTCAGTTTATATATTTTTATTTTAGATGTATCCTGCATTTTTAAATCATGCCTGACATTCTTAATCTGTTAATTTTAGCATTTAGTCCATTTATATTGAATGTGAATATGGATATATTTAAGATTTAACTGTGCCATTTGAGTATTTGCTTTGTTTGTTCTGTCTATTCCATTTTTTTTCTTTCCTTCCTACTTTGTTTTAGATTGACCATTTATATTATTCTGTTTGCTCTCCATTCTACAAGTGTACTCTTCTAGTAGCTATTGTAGAAGTTGCAACATGGAACAACTAGACTGCCCTGAAACAGTGTCCTGTGCATTGGCTCAGTAAGAAACTATCCATTACAAAAATGACATTTTTTTTTTTTTTTTTTAGTTTATCCTTACCTTCCCAGTTTCTTTATACTTTCTACCAAATGGGATATAGAAAGTCTTTCATAGTCTGCTCACTTCTTCTACTTCTTTTGTTGTAATCAAATAATTTCTGTTTTGTACTTCAGAATGAAACACTTATTTGGACAAATGGATTCTACCAGCATTGTTAGGGATATGCATCTGGGTGTATCCTTTCTACTAATTTTCCTGCCTCTCTTTTGATCTGTGCTACTTTTTGCAATCCTCTAATCTTTCTATCATTTTGTGACAATGAGGTTACTCTTCCAGCAATTTTGAAGGGGCTGTGATTTTGGGACAAAGAAAGGATAAACACTGGATTTATCCCAGCTTTTAAAAAGTACAATTCTTTTGTTCTTTTCTGACTCAAATCAGTAAGAAATTATTAACATAAATATGAAGATGTTTTAGTAATGTTTGTCGCCACTTTCTTATCAAGACAGCACAGAAAGAATATCTCTCATTCTGCTTTGCTATGAAGAATTATTTTACCAATAGCTACAATTACAATAAAATATAAATATATGCTTCAATACTTTTGTTTAAATTCACAGATTTTTTAGCAATGGGGAACATCATCACTTTGTCAAGAATTATTATCATATAAGAGCAGATGATCATATAAAATTTCACCCACTTTGCCTTTTATTTCCTTGTAATATATTATATTTTACAAGGAAAGGCAAAATTAGAAACAAAGTTCCAATCTTTGTAACTGTTTTCTTTGCCCTGTTGAATAAAATTCAATGTGCCTTTTTATTCATTTAATACTTGTAATTTATGTCACATTTAAAAAGAAATAGTCATATCTATAATTACTTTCTATATATTTATACACACACATGTATTCATTTTTGCAAGCAGAATTTTGATAAAGATCTTAAATGGTTTTTAGAGACTGTCCCTGTTGTAATATCATCTGATGTTGAGTGTTTAATATAGCTGTTGTGGTTAGACGCTGTTGAGTCGACTTTGACTCCCAGCAACCCCATGTGGCAGAGTAGAACTATACAATAGGGTTTTCTTGGCTCTGGTAGCATAGTGGCTAAAGCACTTGACTGCTAACCAGAAGGCTGGCGGTTCAAACCCACCAGCCACTCCTCAGAAGGAAGGTTTGGGCAATCCTACTTCCGTAGTGATACTGCCTCGGAAACCCAAGGAGGGGTTGCTATGAGTTGGGGCCGACTCGACGGCACGTAACAACAACACAACAACAATCTTTATGGAAGCAGATCATCAGGTCTTTCTCCTGATGAGCCACTGGGTAGGCTTGAACTGCCAACCTTTCAGTGAGCAGCCTAACACTTAATAATTATGCTATCAGGGCTCCTTGTTTAATATAGTCCTAAAAGAAATTCATGGTTATATGCCAGGATTAGTATTATCATAAGCTCTAGACAGATAACCTTTGACCAAAAGAAAGTAGGGACAGGGTAAAGCAGGATTTTGCTTAGTCCTTCCTGACCACTCATTTCATAAATAACTTTTACCAGAATGTAGATGAAATATTGTTCCAGTCTCTTCCTCTCAATGACACTGTTCTGATTACCTAGTGCTGCTCTGACAAGAATATATACTGCAAATGGGATGGCATTAACAAATAGGAGTTCATTCTCTTACAGTTTGGGAAGCTAGAAGTCCGAGTTCAAAGTGCCAGGCTCTAGGGGCTGGGTGAAAGCCCCTCAGCCTTGGGCTTCAGCTCTGCCTCTTGCTCCCAGCCGACTGAAGCTAGAGGCATCTCTTTACTCAGGCAGCTACTGGCTGCTGAGGCTAATAAGCCCAAGGTCGACAAATAAAATGGCACAGTCCTGATGTTACCAAACCCCAGGCTGGCCATTAATTCAAGTCCATTGAAAGTCCCAAGGTTGGCAGGGCATGGCAGGCTGCTGAACAATGACACGGCTACATACAGGGGTTCAAAGTGCCATAAGCTTGAGACCATTCCCAAAGCTGTTTCTTATATATGGGAAGTAGACCACACAGCCAAAGCAGCTACTCAGCTGCTCACGGTAGATTCCACTATGGAGTTGGTTACCAGTCTCATTATGGGGAATACTACATCCAGCCACCTAGCCATTCAACCAGGACTAGCACAGCCAAGTTGACACCCAAACTTAACCACCACAGACACTGTACACCTACTCTTCACTTAATCGACTATCTCATTATCCAATGTTTCTCATTTAGGACACGAGTAAAAGAAAATCTGCTATCAGACTATTTTGCACATAAATGATGTACGTCTGACAGTGACAAATGCCAACATGTGAGGTGAGGGTAACTCTGGCTGTGATGATTAAGGTTGTGTATCAACTTGATTTGACCATGATTCTCAATGGTTTGGCAGTTATGTAATGATGTAATTTGGCAATTATATAATGACATAGTCATCTTCCATTTTGTGATCTGATAGGGTCATCCTCCATTTTTTCATAACACCAATTTTCACATAACAACTTGGTCTATAGAACTTAATGTCAGTGAATGAGGACTGGGAATAGTGTATACATCCCTACCACTCCTTCCCAATTAAATGGTTTAAAACAGCACTCTAAAATTTGTCTCAAGGTTTCAGCACATTGCCTACAATGCAGCAATGTAGATTCACATATTACATGGCTCCTCCACAATTCTGTAATATTGTCAAATCATAGTCCAAAGTTCAGCCATGAAATAGGTTTTTTCATAGCCATATCCAGGAAAATAGATAGCCATGTATATCTGATATCCATATGAATGCATTGCACAAAACATGTTTGAATGACCCCAATAATCTAGGCAGCTTTTCCAAGGATAACTCTGTACTCTAGCAAATATTTGGAAACTCTGTCAGACCCATCTTTATCATTTATTTATTATTTTTGTAAGCTTTTTTGAGGTTCTGACTCATAGCAACCATCATAGCTTGGGTTTCTGAGGTGGTATCTCTATGGAAGTCGATTGCCCAGTTTTCCTTCTGAGGAGTGGCTGGTGAGTTTGAACCACCAGCCTTCTGGTTAGCAATGAAATGCCTTAGGTACTATGCTACCAGAGCTCCTTTTTTTTTTTTTTTTTGAGGTAGACATTATATATTACAGAATTCACCAATGAGTATACAATTTCATGAATTTTGATACATTCATGATATAAAACATTTTCAATCACCAAAGTATTGTGCCCCTTAGCAATACATCCCCTTTGATCAGCCCTGATTCCTAGCAACCAGGCATCTGGTTCACACAATATACTTGTATTTTCTGGACATTTAATAGAAATGGAATAATACATTATGTAGTCTTTTGATTTCTATCACTTAGCATTATACTTCTAAGATTCCTCAATGTTCCTGCCTGTAGTTTATCCCTTTTTATTTCTAAGCAAGATTACATTGTGTGTATATGAAAAAAATTGTTTATCTACTGCTGGATAAATCAGCTGATGGAAATTTGAATTATTTTAAATTTTTGCCTCCTATGAATGAAGCTACTATTAACATTCAATTACTCTTTCTGTGAATGTATGTTTTCATCTATCTTGGGTAACTATCTAATATTAGGATTGTTGAGTCATGTGATGGTGTATGCTTACCTCTGTAAAACTTTCTCCAAAGTAGTTATATCATTATTCCCACTATTTGTGTTCAGGGGTTGCTACATGATGTCACCAACATTTGATATTGTCAGTCTTTTTAATATTAGCCATTCTACTTGGTGTATAGTGGTTGTTTTCATTTCCATTTCCCTAATTGCTCATCTCCACCACATGTCTGTCAGTTTATTGTACTGTGGTAGAACACAGAACAAGGGAATATTGCATGGCTTAAATCAGGAAGGGTGTGTGTCATGGTTTTATCATTTCACCATACTTATTCAACTTGTATGCTGAGCAAATAATCCAAGAAATTAGACTTTATGAAGAAGGCATTGAGATTGGAGGAAGACTCATTAACAACCTGCAATATGCAGATGACACAGCCTTGCTTGCTGAAAGTGAAGATGACTTGAAGCACTTAGTGGTTAAGATCAAAGACTACAGCCTTGTGGTGGTTAAGTTTGTGTGTCAACTTGTCTAGGCCTGGTTGGGTGGCTGGGCAGCTGGATATAATATTCCCCATGATGAGACTGGTAATCAACTCCATGGTAGAATCTACTGTGAGCAGCTGAGTAGCAGCCTTTGGGTATGTGGTCTACTTACCGTACATAAGAAACAGCTTTGGGAATGGTCTCTAGCTTATGGCATGCTTGAACCATGCATGTAGCTGTGTCTTTGTTCAGCAGCCTGCCATGCTCTGCTGACCTTGGGACTTTATACGGATTTGAGTTAATGGCCTGTTGTGTAGTTTGGTAACATTGGGTCTGTGACTTTTTATTTGTCGACCTTGGGCTTGTTAGCCTCAGCAGCCAGTAGCTTCCTGAGTAAAGAGATGCCTCTAGCTTCAGTGGACTGGAAGCAAGAGGCAGAGTTGAAGCGTAAAGCTAAAGGGCTTTCACACAGCCCCTAGAGCCTGACACTTGGAAATTAGACTTCTAGTCTCCTGAACTGTAAGAGAACAAACTCCTGTTTGTTCAAGCATCCCATTTGTGGTAGGTATATTCTTGTCAGAGTGACACTAGGTAACCAGAACAAGCCTTCAGTATGGATTACATCTCAATATAAAGAAAACCAAAATCCTCAGAACTGGATGAATAAGCAGCATCACGATAAATGGAGAAAAGATGAAGTTGTCAAAGATTTCTTTTTACTTGGATCTGTAATCAACAGTCATGGAAGCAGCAGTCAAGAAATCAGACATAGTATTCACTGGGAAAATCTGCTGCAAAAGATCTCTTTAAAGTGTTGAAGAGTGTTCTGGTTACCTAGTGCCACAATGACAAGAATATACCACCAATGGGATGGCTTGAACAAACAAGAATTTATTCTCTTACAATTTTGGAGGCTTTAAGTCTGAGTTCAAAGTGCCAGACTTTAGGGGCTGGGTGAAAGCTCCTCAGCCTTGGGCTTCACTCTGCCTCCTGGTTCTGGCCCACTGAACCTAGAGGCTTTTCTTCACTCAGACAGCTCTGGCTGCTGAAGCTGTCAAACCCAAGGTTGACAAGTAAAAAGGCACAGTCCTGATATTACCAAACCACATGGCAGACCACTGAAAGTCCATTGAAAGTCCCAAAGTTGGCAGAGCATAGCAGGCTCCTAACAATGACACAGCTACATGCAGGGTTTAAGCATGCCATAAGCTAAAGACTGTTCCCCAAGGCATCTCCTTATGTACGGGAAGCAGACCACATTCCCTAAGGCAGCTACTCAGCCGCTCACAGTAGATTCCACCATAGAGTTGATTACCAGTCTCATCATGGGGAATACCACATCCAGCTGCCTAGCCACTCAACCAGGCCCAGCCAAGTTGACACACAAACTTAACTCCCACAAGGAGCAAAGATGTCACTTTGAAGGCTAAGGTGCACCTAACCCAAGCTGTGGTATTTTGAGTTGTCTTATATGCATGTGAAAGCTGGAAATTGAGTAAGGAAGGCTGAAGAAGAATTGATGCCTTTCAATTGTGGTGTTGGCTAAGAATATTGAGAATTCCATGGACTGCCAGAAGGACAAACAAATCCGTCCTGGAGGAAGGGCAGCTGGAATGCTCCTTAGAAGCAGGAATGGCCAGACTTTGACTCACTTACATTGATCATGTTGTCAGAATGGACCAATCCCTGAAGGAGGATACTGTGCTTGGTAAAGTGAGGGGTCAGAGAAAAGGGGGAAAACCTTCAATGAGATGGGTTGACGCAGTTGCCACAATGATTGGCTCAAGCACAGCTAGGACGAGGCAGTGTTTTGTTCTGTTGTACATAGGATTGCTGTGGCAGGAGTGGGCAGTGTTTAGTTCTGTTGTACATAGGGTTGCTTTGAGTCAGATTACTTGAAGGCATCTAACAACAACAATGACTCATCTGTCAGTTTGTCATACTGTGGCAGCTTGCATGTTGCTGTGAAGATAGAAACCTTGCCATTGGTGTTTCAAACCCAGCAGGGTCACCATGGTGAAGAAGTTTCAGCAGCGCTTCCAGACTAAGACAGACTAGGAAAAATGACATGGCCAGGTCCACCTCTAAAAAAAAATTGGCCACTGGAAACCTTATGAATAGCAGAGAAATATTGCCTGATATGGAGCCAGGAGATAAGCCCCTCAGGTTGGAAGACACTCAAAATATGACTGGAGAAGGTCTGCCTCCTAAACTAGAGTCAACCTCAATGACATAGCTGGAGTAAAGCTTTTGGGGGTTTTCATTTGCTGATGTAACACAACTCAAAATGAGAAGTAATAGCTGCAAACCTCAATTAATAATCAGAATGTGGAATGTACAGAGTATGAATCTTGGAAAATTTGAAGTTGTCAAAATGAAATGGAACAAATAAAGAGCCATATCCTAGGCATTAGTGAGTTGAAATGGATGGATAATGGCCATTTTGAATGAACAATCATATGATCTACTATGCTGGAAATGACAAATTAAAGAGGAATGACATCACATTCATTGTCAAAAAAGAACATTTCAAGATCTCTCCTGATGTACAGTGTTGTTAGTGATAGGAAAATATCCATATGCCTACAAAGAAGACCAGTTAGTATTACTATTATTCAAATTTATATGTCAACCACTAAAGCCAAACATGAAGAAATTGAAAATTTTTACCAACTTCTGCAGTCTGAAATTGAACAAGCATGCAATCAAGATATATTGATAATGATGATTAGAATGCAAAAGTTGGAAACAAATAAGTATCAGTAGTTGGAAAATAATGGCCTTGGTGACAGAAATGACACTGGAGATCATGTAATAGAATGTTACACAAACAATAACTTATTCATTGTAAATACCTATTTTAAACAACATAAATACCTTTCACCAGATGTAATACACAGGAAACAAATCCACCACATCTTTGGAAAGAGATGACAGAAGCTCAATATCATCAGAAAAGCCAGGGCTGACAGTGGAACAGATTATCAATTGCTCATGTGAAAGTTTAAGTTGAAGCTGAAGAAAGTTAAAACAAGTACACAAGAGACAAAATAAGACCTTGAGTATATCCCACCTAAATTTAGAGACCATCTGAAGAATAGACTCGATGCATTCAACACCGGTGACTGAAAACCAGCTGAGTTATGGGATGACATCAAGAACATCATATATGAAGAAAGCAACAAGTTATTAAAAAGACAGGAAGGGAAGAGAAGACCAAAAATGGTTGTCAGAAGAGACTGTGAAATTTGCTTTTGATAGGAGAGTAGCTAAAGCAAATGGAAGAAATGATGAATTAAAGGAGACGAACAGAAGATTTTGAAGCTGAAGAAGACCTGGAGTTAGAAGATCAAAGGAGAAAAACAAATTTAACATTTCTCAAGCTGAAAGAACTGAAGAAAATATTCAAGTTTCATGTTGCAATAATGAAAGACTCCATGGACAAAATATTGAATAATACAGGAAGCATCAAAAGAAGATAGAAGGCATACACAAAGGCACTGTACCAAAAAGAATTGATCTAGGTTCAACCATTTCAGGAGGTGATCCAACAGAATGCAGAAATTATTGAATATTATGAATATCACTGCAAGTAAAATTTCCTGAAGAGAATTCAAAAACAGTTGCAGCAGTACATCGACAGGGAACTGCAAGCTAGATTCAGAAGAGGGAGTGGAAGAAGGAATATCGTTTCTGATGTCAGATGGATCATGACTGAAGAAAAGAATACAAACAGAACAAGGGGATACTGCATGGTTTAAAATCAGAAAAGGTGCACGTCGGGTTGCTTCCTTTCACCATACTTACTCAATCTGTATGCTGAGCAAAGAATCCAAGAAGCTAGGCTATATGAAGAAAATGTGGCATCAGGTTTGGAGGAAGACTCATTGACAACCTGTGATATGCAGAGGACAAAACCTTGCTTGCTGAAAGTGAAGACAACTTGAAGTAATTACTGATGAAGATCAGAGACTACAGACTTCATTATGGATTACACCTCCACATAAAGAAAACAAAAACTCTCATAATTGTATTGGTAAGCAACATCATGATAAATGGAAAAAAGATTGGAGTTGTCAAAGATTTCATTTTATGTGGATTCACAAGTAATGTTCACAGAAGCAGCAGTCAGGAAATCAAATGACATACTGCAGTGGGTAAATCTGCAAAAGACCTCTTTAAAGTGTTTAAGAGCAAATATGTCACTTTGAGGACTAAGGTGCCACTGACCCAAGCCATGGTATTTCCAAAAGCTTCATGTTGTTGTTGTTATGTGCCGTTGAGTCAGACCTGACTCATAGCGACCCCTCCTTGGGTTTAAGAGGCAGTATCACTACGGAAGTAGATTGCCCCATCTTCCTTCCGAGGAGTGGCTGTTGGGTTTGAACCACCAGCCTTCTGGTTAGCAGTCAAGTGCCTTAGGCACTACGCTACCAGAGCTCCCCCAAACCTCATATGCATGTAAAAACTGGACAATGAATAAAGAAGACCAGAGAAGAGTTGATACCTTTGAATTGTGGTGTTGGTGCAGAATACTGAAAATAGCATGGACTGCCAGAAGAACAAACAAAACTGTCCTGGAAGAAGTGCAGCTGGAATGCTCCTTAAAAGTGAGAATGGCCAGACTTCATCTCATCCACTTTGGTCATATTGTCAGAAGAACTAATCCCTGGAGAAGGATATCATACTTGGTAAAGTACAGGATCAGCAAAAAAGGGGAAGACTCTCAATGAGATGGATTGAGACAATGGCTGCAAGAATGTGCTCAAGCACAGCAGGGATTATGAGGATGGCTCAGGACCAGGCAGTATTTCATTCTGTTGTGCATAGGATCGCTATGAATTGGAGCTGACTAGATAGCACCTGGGAGCTCTGGTAGTGTAGTGACTAAGGCACTTGACCAGAAGGCTGGCGATTCGAACCCACCAATCACTCCTCGGAAGGAAGATAGGGCAATCTACTTTGTAGTGACCTTGCCGCAGAAACCCAAGGAAGGGTCTCTATAAGTCGGGTCCGACTTGACGGCACATAACAACAACAACAACAACAACAGACAGCACCAAACAACAACCATATACATGTGAGAGCTGGAGAATGAATAAGGAAGACTGAAGAATAATTGATGCATTTGAATTGTGGTATTGGCTAGGAATATTGAGTGTTCCATAGACTGCTGGAGTAATGAACAAATCTGTCTTGGAGGAAGTACAGCTGGAATGCTCTGCAGAAATAAGAATGGCCAGACTTCATCTTTTGTACTTTGGTCATGTTGTCAGAAGGGACTAATCCCTGGAGAATGATGTCATGCTTGGTAAAGTAGAGGGTCAACAAAAAAAAAAAAAAAAGAGAGAAAGACCCACAACAAGATGGATTGACACAATGACTCTGACAATGAGCTCAGGAACGGCAACCATTGTGGGATGGTGCAGGACCAGGCAGTATTTTGCTCTGTTATACATTAGGCCACTGTGAGTTGAAACCAACTCTATGGCACCTAACAACATCAACAACTGACTAATGATGTTGAGTATCATTCTTGTGCTTATTTGCTGTTCATATTTTTTCTTTTTAGGGTAGTGTATGTTCCAGTCTTTTGTTCATTTTATAATGGAATTTTCTGCCTTTTTATTATAGAATTATAAGGTTTCTATATATTTTCTGGAAAAGAGCTACTTACCAGATTTGTGTTTTTCTACTAGTGTTGTTTTTCTGTTCTAAAATCCAGTGCAGAATATTACATTATATTTAGGTTTCATGTCTTTTTAAGTTCCAATGACTGATTACATTTTCTCAATATTTTCCTGTTTTTCATGACCTTGAGAGTTGTGAAGATTACCTGTCAGATGTTTTGCAGATTGTTCCTCAGTTTGGGTTTATCTCTTTTTTTTCTCATGGTTACATTGGACTTATGGGTTTGGAGATGAATACTCCAGAGGTGAAGTGCTTTTCTTGTCACATCCTATGAGCAGCTAATGATACAGCATGCATTATCACTGGTGATCTTAACCTTGATCACTTGATTAAGCTGTGCCTGACAGATTTCTCCATTGTAATGGTACTATATTTCCCTTTACTTTTTCTGTTATTTGAATATAAGTCGTTGTGGTAGATCAGTTTGTGTCAACTTGGCTAGGCCTGGTTGAGTAGCTGGGCAGCTGGGTGTAGTATTCCCTATGATGAGACAGGTAATCAACTCCATGGTGGAATCTACTGTGAGCAGCTGAGTAGCTGCCTTTGGGTATGTGGTCTGCTTCCTGTATATAAGCAGCAGCTTTGGGAATGGTCTCTAGCTTATGGCACTTTGAACCTGCATCTAGCCATGTCGTTGTTTAGCAGCCTGCTGTGCTCTGCCGACCTTGGGACTTACAATGGACTTGAGTTAATGGCCTGCCATGTGATTTGGTAATATTGGGATTGTGCTTTGTTACTTGTCAACCTTGGGCTTGGCAGCCTCAGCAGCCAGCAGCTGAGTGAAGAAAAGCCTCTAGGTTCAGTGGGCCGGGAGCTGGAGGCAGAGCTGAAGCCCAAGGCTGAGAGGTTTTCACCCAGCCCCTAGAGCCTAGCACTTTGAACTTGAACTTAAAGCCTCCAAATTGTAAGAATAAACTCCTGTTTGTTAAGACCATCCCATTTGTGGTATATTTTTGTCAGAGGGGCACTAGGTAACCAGAACAGTCATTAAATCCAAACCATTCTCAAGAAGGGGAAAATTAGACTCATCTTTTGGAGGGAAGGGTATAAAAATTTTTGTATACCTGTGCTAAAATCATGATAATTAATGTATATTTGGGGGTGAGACACTTTGGACTTGTGCAACTATTATGTTTCTCCTTAATATTATGTCCATGAATTTTAACATTTGGCAGTATTTCTTGTCTGGGGAAAACAAAAAACAAAAAACAGGGAGCTCTGGTGGTGTGCAATTATTATTGTGTTTTAAAGATATGTGTGTGTGTGTATTGAGAAATATGTGTCTATACAGGATTAGAATATATACATGTATTTCATAAATATATGCATATATATTTATATGTAAAACATTTATGTTTGTATCTCTTTTTAGGAGCTCTAAGGAGCTCTGGGGGTGCAGTGCCTAAGGCATTTGACTGCTAACAGGAAGGTTGGCAGTTCAAATCCACCAGCCACTCCGCATAAGGAAGATGGGACAATCTATTCAGTAAAGATTTACCACCTCAGAAACCCAATGGGGATCGGTATGAGTTGGAATCACTCAAGGCAGTGTCTCTGGCTTTTTGGCTCCCTCTTGCTTATTTCTAACTTCTTTCTGTGACATTGAGAAACTTGACTCTCATTCTCTCCAGTTGTGGTAGGCAGAATTCTAAAGATGACCCTTCTGATGTTACTTTGCCCTCTGGTATTACTCCCATGCATATATTACATTGCATGACTGAATGGACTTTGCAGATGAAATTAAGTTACTAATCAGTTGACATTAGGATAGGGACATTATGCAGGAGGGCCTAACTTAATCACTTGTGCCTTTTAAAAGCAGAGAGTTGTTTCCACCTGTGACAGAAGAGAGTTTTGAAACGAGAGAAATTTTCTGCAAGGGAGGTTCTCCGTTTCTGATATGGCTGTGGTCATGTGGAAGGAACTGAGAGTGGCTTCTAGGAGCTGAGAGTGACTCCATCAGCTAGCAAGAGGGTAGGAACCCCCCCATAACAGAATTTTGTAAACAGCTTAAATGAGCTTGGCTGTGTGTCCTTTCCCAGAGTCTCCAGATAAGCTCCCAGGCTCGTTGACCCTTTGATTCTAGACTCATGATCCCAACCAGAGATCCCGGTCTATACCACCTAAACGTTGGATCTACAGAACTATGAGATAATAAATACGAAGTGTTTTAAGCTGCTAAATTTGTGGTAATTTGTTACACAAATTTGTATTATAGAATGCTAATAAAAAATATATATATTTTGGTATTTATTTTTCAATCTTAATATACACATAATTTCAAAATTGCTTATCTGACTCCTGTGAAAAATGTTATCACCTAGAGTACAGTGTTCATAAACAGTCATTTTTATCTTCAACCTTGTAGTATCCAGTCAAAAAGTTGTTTTCCAGAGTTATTTAGGTTAGCTTCTTTACGTCGTACCTCTTTTAGTAAGATTGTTATACACATGTAATACAGTTAGATTAATTTCTCAAAATCTGCTTTCTATCTTGAGATCCTCTGATATTCTGGTTGAGCATTTTTCAAACTTAACATGGATATTTTCTTTATGACAGTGGTTGTACAGCAATGTTATGATGACAACTAACTATGTTCACTTTTCCAGGCAGTTTTTTGTTTGTTTCAGACTGCCCTTGCTCATTGCAAAAACTTGTGGCAGAGTGTAGGAAATCAGTTGCTGGGATTTGGTGATTTTTCTTATTTCTACTCATGTTGTTGTTGTTGTTGTGTGCCGTCGAGTCGGCCCCGACTCATAGCGACCCCTCCTTGGGTTTCCGAGGCAGTATCACTACGGAAGTAGGATTGCCCAACCTTCCTTCCGAGGAGTGGCTCGTGGGTTTGAACCGCCAGCCGTCTGGTTAGCAGGCAAGTGTCTTAGCCACTATGCTACCAGAGCTCCCCCTATTTCTACTCATAGGTTATTTAAAATTTGAGCATTCTCTGCTTTCTAAGCGCCCTGAGGGCATGGCTTTTGTGTAGTTTTGTTTGTTTTACTTGCAGTTGTGAATTGTTTTGTAAAACATGGGAAGAAAAGGATTGGCTACTCAACTCAGAAGTCTTTTGCTTAATTTTGGTCCTTGGATATATTTATTTTGATCATAAGACTAGCTGTGTCTTTCAATTTCCTTTGGTGTGATGGTTAATTTTATATGTCAGTGTGCTAGACTGTGCTGTTCAGTTATTTCATAAAAGCTAGGCTACTTGCTGCTATAAAGTAGTTACATGTGATTAAATTAGTAGGCCTCAAGTAAAGCAGATCACTTTCCGTAATGTTAATGGGCCTCAATCTGTTGAACTTCTTGAGACCTAAAAGGGAGATTCGCTAGGATGTGGTCTACCTCCAGACTATAAAAAGCTATTTTGCAGAACACTCTTGTCACTCTTCCTGACTCTTGACTAAAGGATTTGGGATCTCAAGTCTGCAAGAGGCTCTAGCCTGTTGCCAAATTTTGGATTTGTCAGTCCCCTACAATCACCTGAGCCAATTCCTTGAAATAAATCGATCAATATCACAGACACACACATATATATTTTTATTTTTACTGATTCTGCTTCTCTAGAGAACCTTAAGACATTTGACAATATTCATTTTTTATTGCTCTTTGTTTGATATACAGACAATAATCACAATCATTTTGATCAGAAGTGATCTAATACACTTCTTAAGGACACCCTTGGTTACTGTGCAGAATTTATTGAATGTAGCCAGGGTGCTCAGCTAATGAGAATTTTCAAAAAATAGAGTTTAAAAATGACACTAAGATATTCACAGGCTGTATGGAGGTTACAGGGTAAATTCAAGTTGGATTTTGGAGGAAAAATCAAAAGTTACTCTACTAACTTCTTTAAGTCCTGGTTTCAAACTTTGTAACTTCTTACGATTCTGATGTTAGTCTACTCTTAATTGTGTATGTATAAAAGACATGTCATAATAAGATGCATCTTTTTAAAAAGTTATGGACATACAGTTCCTTAAAACTCAAGCCAATTTTCATGGCCCAGTCCTACATTTTTATATGATAAAATTGTTGTTGTTGTTAGGTGCCGTCGCGTCGACTCCAACTCATAGCAACCCTATGTACAACAAAACAAAACACTTCCCGGTCCTGTGCCAGCCTCACAATCCTTGCTATACCTGAGCCCTGAGCTCATTGTTGCAGCCATTGTATCAATCCATCTCATGGAGGGCCTTCCACTTTTCATTGACCCTCCACTTTACCAAGCATGATATCCTTCTCCAGGGAATGGTCCCTTCTGACAACATGACCAAAGTAGGTGAGATGAAGTCTAGCCATTCTCACTTCCACGTTAAAACTAAGATGCAGAAAATGTAAAGTCAGCTGCAGAGCTGAGATCAGAGTCTAGACCCTAATGCTAGTGAATTGTTTTTTTCCATTACCCTTTGCTGCCACATACAAGAAGAAATGAATATGTTAGACAAATATATATATATATGTATATATGTATACATATATGTGTGTGTGTGTGTATAGCTGAATTATTTTTTAAAAGAATTTGTGCAGCCAAAATGATTTAAAACTGACCATTAGGTAGAATATTGGAAATAGGAAACTCTTGTCTATTTGGTAGTTATGACTGCATGCTGCTGTGAAAGGCGGCAAGCAATAAAAATAAGTTCACAGAAATAAAAAAGTGCTCTGGCTACCGTATATTTTGGCAATTGTCAGGGAAGATGAATTAGTCAGTATAAACTCCCCAGAGGTGGTATGACATGTAAGACTAATAAAATTGTACCTGATGATTCCCTTGGAGAGTGAAAGAATAACTTGGAAGAAGAATTAGAATTAACAAGAAATGAGACCAATCTTTCAAAGCACCATGAAGGTTAGAAAGATAAAGCTATAGTACTCCAAAAGTCATGAAATTACTTCTAAAGGCAATAATCGATTTAGTGGGAAACATTAGAAAATGACAAGTCAAAAAACAGCATCAACAAGAATGGTAAGCCCTGGAGGTCACAGTCATCAGAAATGTGGCTGGTAAATCCTGTTTCGCTCCCCCTGCTTCTCAGTTAAGATTGATTCCATGCTGAATCCTGAGCCTGAAACAACTGTTTCCTGAGGAGAAACCTTTTATTTACTAAGAATTACTTTCCCTTGAAGGAAGAAAGGGAGGGAGGGAGGTAGAAAGAAAGGGAAAGAAGGAAGGAAGAAAGAAGAAGAAAAAAAAGATAAAGGAAGGACTATCATGGTCTGTTTTCTTCCTTATTTTCTTTATTTGAATGATTGACCTAAAAGACCAATAAAATAGATTTGTTGAGATTTCTATGTCTCTCCCAAAATACTCTGTTAATGATTTTCTTGATGATGTTAAGTCTTTTTTGAATATTATGCACTTCTCTGTGCTCTAGTAATCCGCACTGACTCTTTTTCACATTAAATTGTCAATTGTTAATTGGAAAATTTCAATTATAATTATTTATTGAGCTAGAGTTGTAATAGCCTGTGGATATTGAACTGGAAGTTAGTCTCAATACACAAATATACCACTGAGGTCTAGTTGAGATCATTTCCTGCTTGAGAATTAACAACTCTGGAGAATGGTTAGGGAAATGTAAGCAAATTAGAAGGACAATTTACTGTGCTTTTTCAGTTTTGTAAAATGAACACATATCATCTTAGATAATCACTAATAATATTAAAAATTATTTTTAAAACATAGTGGTGTTGTTATGTGCCGTCAAGTCAGACCCAACTCACAGCGACCCATCCTTGGGTTTCCAAGGTGTTATCACAACAGAAGTAGATTGCCCAACCTTCCTTCCGAGGAGTGGCTGCTGGGTTTGAACCGCCAGCCTTCTGGTTAGCAGTCAAATGCTTTAGGCACTATGCTACCAGAGTTCCTTAAAGACATCAAAATAGAAATTCAGATGAAAAATTAAAAATTATGAATATATTTTTATTTCTTTAACTTTCACTAAAAACATTTTTGTCAGATAATTATACGTTTTTGAAGGATTGAGTGATTTTTTAAAATACTCTTCTTACCCTTCCTCACTCTTAATCCCATTATCCATAAACAACTATGTTTAGCTGCTGCTTCTAGTGCTTAAATCTGTATTTCTAAATAACATGTCCATGCTGATATTTCCTGATTTTTTTGTTCTGATATTATTTACAGAATTTGTTCTGTGAAAGATGAGGATAAGGTTCCCTTTCTCCTCTTTGGTTCTTCCCCTCCCATATAATTTCTCTCTTCCAGTTTTTGAATGAGTGACTATTTATATCTGCAATGTTTATAACTATCTAAATACTATTACAATGGAGATTTTCTAAACATATAAATTATACCTTTGGTTTAACTTCTGAGTAATTGTATTGATTACCTCCCATGGCCAGCTTCTGTGTTCTCCCTGTGCTAGCCTTGACACTGTTTTTTTTTTCCCATTTACCCCTCAAAATACACTCCATTGAGAAGTAGTGAACAAAAAAGATTTTACTAAAGACTTTTTAGAGAAAGAGACTTTATACTGGTATAGGGCATATTCTGTATACCACAAAACATTTTTGCTTCTCTAAAAGTTTCCCTGAGAAATGATTTCTGAAATCTTTCTCCTCAGTTGCCTGACACAAAGATCTCCTCTCTATTTTCCCTCCTTCCTAATAATTTTTATAATTTCCTGTGCATAGATCTCCCTCTAATTCTACTACCCTGTGCTTCATCTCTCTCTTTTCATATGCTATATATTTTAGTTCTTCTCAGGCTTCTCTACTTTTGCATCCTTGAGACAAAATTTGGTATCTCCTTCAAGTCCATGAAACAGCTTTGCATCACTCAGGATAGGCTAGACTGTGGTCTAATAATGAACTATCCCTAACTCCCAAGTGGTTCATATAGAAACAATTATTTCTTGTTCATAGTACCTGGGCCATGTGGTTGGTAGGCCAAGTCTGGACAAAGTAATCACTTGGGGGCACAGATTGATTCATGCTTTCAGATCATGGCAACAGCAGGAAGGGTGACACAGTTCATTTCTGAACAATCAACCAAAAACCCAACCAGTCACTATCCAGTCGATTATGATTCATTATGACTCCATGTGTGTCAGAGTGGAACTGTACTCCATAGGGTTTTCAATGAATGTTTATTTTTTTCAGAAATAAATCACCAGGCTTTTCTTCCCCGGAGAACTCTGGGTGGACTTGAACCTCGAACCTTTCAATTCGCAGCCTATTGTGTTAACAATTTGCACCACCCTGGGACGCATCCCTCATATTTTATTAGACAAGGCAAGTTACATGTTCAAACCCAAATTCAACAGGGACAGAGATGTATAATATTTACCCTACCATGTGTCAAGAAAGAGAACTAGAATATATGTAAACAGTTTTAATGATGACCTTAGTCTTAGTGATTACACTGAGTGTGGAGACTCTATATGTTGCAAACAAAGGAGTCTATTACAAATAACACCTATATTAATTAATTAATTAATT
>NW_006921706.1:1731173-1746935 GCF_000298275.1 Orycteropus afer afer
ATAGTTACCTCTTCCCTGTGTCCATCCCTCCATGCACTCCTGCCCCCTGAGCTGTCTCCTTGTGCATAAGCAGCCCTTCTTTCTCCCATGATTGTTCTCTCCAAGGAGTGTATCTACCTCAGGTAAATGTTCAACTCATAAGAGTCGGCCCAGCTACCTGGCAGGGAATGGCTGGTGGGTTTGAACCGCCATCCTTGGGTATGGCAGGTGACTGCCTGAGGCCTGAGGTCATCCCCTAGGGTCTATTTTTAAACGATGTGTGAAAATAATTTGTTTCTTCCATTGCATACATTTTGATAGTTTTTAGAAAATATGAAGACCCCCAATTAGCCTGACTTGCCTCTCACAATCATTCAGTGGATCTCATTGCAGTCTACTAGAACTCACTGTTGTCAAGTTGGTTCTGACTCATAGTGACCCTATAAGACAAAGTAGAACTGCCCCATAGGATTTCCAAGGCTGTAAATCTTTACAGTAGCAGACTGCCTCTTCTTTCTTAAGTGGAGCGACTTGCAGGTGTGAACCACCAACCTTTTAGTTAGCAGCCGATCACTTTAACCAGTACGGGGCCAGGACTCCTTAGAGGGAGATATCACTTTCCTTATCTTGAAATATTTTCAAAAAAATATATTTCTATGAGTTTACTTTTAAATTGATTAACATTAACCTTAAAATACTATGAAAACTATTTAAAATTTCCAAAATGTATCATGAAACTTTAGATAAATGAAAATAAATCCAAGGCAATAACTTAATAAGTAGATGAATATTTGGTTTGTTATTATACTACATTTAAGTTTTAATTATTAAAATTCTGAAATAATAATTATTTAACATTGAAAACACTGAATATAAATTTGCCTCAGAGTACAATTTTTGTCAGAAGCTGAATACCAATGAATATCACATATTAATTACCATTGATTAACTTTAGGGCCTTGAAAAAAATATTAATATAATAATAATGTAGGTTTTTACTCACAGCAGGAATGTATTTCTTTCTGCCAGTAACTATCATTTCAGGTCCAGTGAGCAAATAGAGACTGCTCATTCATTTCATGTAAGCCCTGATGAGCTGGAGATGGAAACAAATGTCTCTCATTGCTCAGCTAGGTTAGGTTCAAACTGATGACTTGGAGGTGAAAGGTTGTGGATTCTGTTATCAATCATCTAAGCTACCCATTCCTCCAGCAGCAAAGCACCAACTCAGACAGGAGAGAGAATTACTTGATTCAATTCATTAACAAAATACCATATTGTTTAAAATATGAGCAACATAAAAAAGTTTCCTTTTATTGTAACATATGCAATGATGTGAGTAAAATCTGCCAAATAATTGTGTCCTGCAAAGTGCTATAAATTGTTAGTGAGAAAATTCATTTGCAGTTTCTTGGTATTTCTTCTTGTCTGTGGCTGTCAGACAATGGCAGTGTGATAGATTGAGTCACCCCAAGCAGATCTGCCATGAACACAGTGTCTGGCCTCTGTCAGAGAACATTACGGACCTAACTTTAATGCTCACTGTTAACATACTTGAAATAAGTTATTTTACTTTTTTACCACATTATTTTTATGTTTTCCCTTACGTGTACAGTAGACAGCAGAAAACGATCACTAAGAGAAGTCAGGAGCTGCAGTTTGAATGACTTGTTACTTTATGAGGAGCACTGGTGGTACAGTGGTTAAGTGCTCAGCTGCTAAACAGAAGGTTGGTGGTTCAAACCCACTAGCCATTCCATGGGATAAAGACATGGCAATCTACTTCCATAAAGATTTACAGCTTTGGAAACCTTAAGGGGCAGGTCTACTCTGTTGATAGGGTTGTTATTAGTCACACTTGACTCAACGGCAAAGGGTTTGGGTTTGAGTGTTACTTTATAACTATGAGGATAATTAATTTAAATAATTTCTCAAAACAGAATACAAAAAGATGAAGAGTGACCATAGTCTCATGATTTGTTGGCATAAAATATTCAATAAAAGTTTGACATGTACTCTTATGCTTTTCTTTGTGATAACTTGAACTGAAAGTACTGTGGCAGACCATCTTTCCTGGGAGAGTTCTACCTGCAGTTTTATGACAAACTGATTAACTGCTCACTTTGTGCCTTGTTCTGTTCTAGAATATAGAAATGAAAGCAACCAACAAATTACATACTATTATGTAGTTTATGTCCTGTTGAGAAGACTATATAAATGGATAAACAAATACATCATAATAATGATGATGATTTTAAAAAGTGCTATGAAAAAGAAAAAGCAATTTAAGTGAAACAGGAGTCTTGCAGTTTTTTACTTTAGGCAAATCAATTGTAAAAGACCTCTCTGAGGAGCTAACTTGTGAGCAGAAATCTGAATAAAGAGAGGAAGCAAGTTGTGAGGTTATTTAAGGAAAAATCATTCCAGACAGAAAGGACAGCAAATAAAATATATCTTGGAGAATCAGCAAAGAGAGCAGTGTGGCTGGAGAAAAATGAGTGAAGGGAGGAGAGATAGGATATGATGTAAGAGAGCCAGGCACCAGATAATTTGGAACCCATAAATCCTTAGGACTTTGTTTTAAGTGTCATGGGAATGCTTTGGAAGTATTGAGAATGGGGATAAATGATTTATCTGTTAATAGATCTTTTTAGGGGGTATTATCCTACTTCCGTAGTGATACTGCCTTGGAAACCCAAGGAGGGGTCGCTATGAGTTGGGGCTGACTCGATGGCACATAACAACAACAACAACACGTGAACAGTAGACATTAGAGAGTCAAGAGTTGAAGGAAAGATAAAATTACAGAAGTCCAGGCAAGCAGTTATAGTGGTTAGGTCCACATGATGGTGAGAAATAGTATATTCTGGATAAATGTGAAAAAAAAAAATGATAGGATTTTTGAGTCCTAGAGGAACAAAGGCATCAAGAATGACTCCAAATGTTTGACTTGATCAGTCAAGTGAGTGGTGAGGCCATTAGCTTAGATAGGAAACACTGGAAGAGATGCAGATTTGAGTAGTAGAGGAATCAATATTCTATTTTGTACATGATAAATTTGTGAAGAGATGCTTCCTAGTTTAAAGCCCTGTGTTTGTTCTCTGTGCTGGATGACAAATTACCACTAACCTGATGACTTAAAATAGTACAAATTCATTATCGCACTATGTCTGTGGATCTAGAATCTGGGTAAGGAGGCTTAGTGGCACAATGGTAAGCACCTAGGTTAGTGGTTCAAACTCACAAGCTGCTCCATGAGAGAAAATAGCTGGTGATCTGCTCCTGGAAAGATTACAGCCAAGGAGATCCTTTGGGGTAGTTCTACTCTGTCCTCTAGGGTTGCTATGATTCAGATTTGTCTTGACAGTACAGAACACAGAGTCTGTTACTCAGCTGATTTTTTGTAGGCTTGCAAGCAAGATGTCCACTAGCTGAGTTCTTCTCTGGCAGCTTGATTGGAAAAGGGTCTGCTTTCAAGCTCAATCAGTTGGTTGGCAGAATTAATTTCTTTTCGGCTTTAGGACTTGCATAAACTTACTATTTTAAAGCCAGCAAGAAGTCTTCTAGTGAGATGGGGTCTTACATAATATAATGTAATCACAGGAGTGAGATCTTACCGTATCAAGATCTTGCTGTATTCAAATCATAGGTTTTGTCCACTCAGGAAGCTTGACAACAAGGATGTGGGGCCCATGGCCCACTTTAAAGTCTGTAGACATCTAAATGGACAAACTGTCTGGGGTGTTGAATATACATTCTAGAAAAGATACCAAGGCTAGAGATAGAAATTTTAGAGTTATTGACATTTTTAAAAACTAGAGTCTAGATGAAAATATAATCAATAAATAGATGGAAATGGGAAACATTTTATTCCAGTTGTTAATAGAAGTATATCCCAGTTAGTAGGATTTTTTTTTTTTTTTATATAAAGGTGCAGAAAATAATTCTAGGTTCACTTTTGCTTCTTACCACTAAGAAGTTTTTGTTTGCCATACCATGTCTATCACTCTTTATTAATTGATGTCTAATATTGGATGGTTAGGATGTAGCACTCAGATACTGTGCTAAATAAACTTTTAAAGAGATCATCTCACTTGATTCCAATAATAAACTAATGACAATGATTATATTATTGTTTACTTTTTTAATTCATGAGAAAACATGCTCAGGATCACACAACTGCTAAGTGATACTGCCAATAAATGTGACTCATAATCTATGCACTTACCCACATCATTTTGTGCCTCCCTTTGTGGCCAATTTACACGGTTCGTTCTTTCCAAGTTTCTACTACTGATCATTAATTACTGTTCTCTTTGCCTCCTTGGGCGGGCCCATCTTAACTTGTTTACTCTAGTTCTTCATCCATGTCATATCAACTTACTTCCTCATTTCCTTGGAAGTGATCAACATATGTCTTTTTAAGCCACAACTGCTTTAACATTGTATAATAGACAAATGTTTCACTTAAGACTAAAATATCTGAGGAATTTTAAAATGAATTAAATTACCGTAGAAAAGCAATCAAAGAAATATCCACTGGTTTGAATCTAAAATAAGGAGTTCCAAGAAGAAAAATGGAAAGTATTTTTAAGTAGAAGAGAAAGAAGTAAATGTATTCTTCATTTTCATAATCATTATTATACAAGCAATTTCTATGTATCATATATAAGTAAGCTAGAAATTATAACTTAACTAACACACTGACTTTCTCAAATATTAAAAAAAGAATGAGATAAAATATGTTTCTCAAATATAATGGGATGTTCTATAAAAGAAATTTAATTTATTCTATTTTTTACTTAGCTCCAGGTGAAAGTTTTTTAATTAATATATATTACACAATGCATTCAGTTATAGTATGATATAATTTAATCCGTCTCTTTCACTCTAAATGTTTTATTTGTTTTAATATTTCTATTAAGATGTGTTTCTGTTGCATATTCAGGGTACATTAGAATTACAGGGTGTGTAAGCTGCATATTGCAAGGTGTAAACAAATGTGGAAAGTCTATTTTGTCCCTGAAAAATAGTGAAAAATGACAAATTATGCTAGTCTATAAAAGAAAATTTCTAAAAAATTTTATAGAATATAGGGGAACACAGTGAAATCTACTGATGACAAAAGCAGACTTATGCCTATGATGTCTTATCTTCAGATTCATTATTATTTCTATAGTGACATGACGTCTTCACAGTACATGACAGAAAAGGCAAGCACACTTTTATGTATGTTTTAAAAAACACATTTTCAAAGTATATTTTGAAAAAAATTCTGCTGAAAAAGTGAATTTTGGACTGTTTCTTTTTCAGATTAATGAAGTGAAACTGGTGTCTTCATGTTTACTGCCTCATGCAAACTAACAACATCGTTATTTAACTTAATTAAACACATTCCAGCTTTCTATATATTATTGAAATACATGTCTTTTTAAATATTCTTTCTGTGTAGTTTATAAAAGAACCCTGGTTCCCAGTGGTTAAATGCTTCTAACTGGAAGGTGGTGGTGTGAACACACCAGCCACTCCATGGCAGAAAGATGTGGCAATCTGTTTCCATAAAGATTATAACTTTGGAAACCTATGGGCAGTTGTTCTCTGTATTATAGTGTTAACTATGAGTTGGAATCAACTTGAAGGTGATGGGTTTAATTTTTATGTAGTTCAAGATGATAAGAGTAGATCCAAAGAGAGAAATTAATAATATTTTGACAACAATATTCTGGAGAAGAGAATTTATTAGTATAAGCTCTGTTAGCATAGTGCCTAAGGCACTTGACTGCTAACCAGAAGGCTGGAGGTTCAAACCCACCAGCCACTCCTCAGAAGGAAGATGGGGCAATCTACTTCTGTAGTGATACTGCCTTGGAAACCCAAGGAGGGGTCACTATGAGTTGGGTCTGATTCAACATCGTATAACAACAAACAACAACAAGCAATAAGTATTTATGACAAAACTTAACTGCAACCTTAAAATGAAGGTACATGTTTATGAGCCATGTAAGACAATTTATATTTAAATACTAAATAATTTCCACATGGTTGGGATAATTTGATGTTGTTTTAGCTGCTGCTAGCATAGAGTTTCAAAAAGTAATGTCTACCTTCTAATTCTATGTTTTATGTTTTTATATATGTGTATAGTTCTGTTGAAAGACAAATTATTAATGTTTACAATTATGAAAATGATTAGCAATGAATTATTTCTTAGTGCATCCTGTCTTGATTAGATAGTTCTGTACATAAAGACACTGAATGACTCTGGATACCTATTAAGATATATTCCTGATACTACTACTAGTACTACTTAGGAGCTCTGGTGATATAGTGGTTAAGGCATTTGGCTGCAAAGCAAAAGGTCAATGGTTCAAACCCACCAGCTGCTCTGTGGAAGAAAAATAAGGTGGTCTGCTTCTGTAAAGATTTATATTCTTGGAAATTCAATGGGTACTGCTGCTACTACTACTACAATTAGCACTACTACTACTAGCTAATACTTATGTAAAAAACCAAAACCAAAGTCAAGGCCATAAATGGATTCTGACTCACAGCAACCTTATAAAGGAGTGACTGGTGGGTTCGTATTGCTGCCCAATGCTTTAACTGCAGAACCACAGAGCTGTTCAATACTTACATAGCTGTAAGTATGTAAGTTATTATTACATACTTATTTATTCTGTTATTATTTCTCCTTTAATCATCATAATAAGTTTATAAAGTATATAATATTACTATCTGTAATATGCAGATGAGGATACAGAGATATGGAGAGATAAGTGATGTGGCTAAAATTATGCAGCTAGTTAGCATGCCTGGGATTAGGAATCAGATTTTCTGACTTCAGAGTCACTCTGATTACTATGACTATGAGATTATATTACAAATAATCTGTATGAAATTATAACCCATCATATTTTTTCTGTTGCTGTTTGCCTCAATAAAAATTACTTTAAATCTAATATGATTTGCCTTGACAAAGAAGTGGAAAAGAGACCTCATTTAAAAAAAGATACAACTTTTCTTTGTCAATGCTTACTTTGATTTGCAGTTTTTAATCATCAAACAGAGACTAAAGTGTGTGCTCTGTAAAGGCTCTGTCTTGGGTACAGCTGTGCCCTTGTAGTGCTTATATTCTTGTGTGTGTGTGTGTGAAATAGCCAAAACATACTAGACATAATAAACAAGTGTTAGAAAATGTGCTCTGGAAAAAGAATAAAATGTAGCAGAGTAAGAAAATCAGGAATATGAATGTAGAGTGTTATAATTTAAATAAGTCAAGATTTGAGTGAAGATGTAAAGGAGGTGCAGGTATCATCCAAGTGAATATATAGGAGGAGAGGATTTCCAAACCTGGGAACAGGCAATCACAGACTCTACTGAGATAGTGCTCCAGCTGTTTTTTCAAATAACAGCAGGAGGTCTGTGGGATTGAAATGGAGTGAAAGAGAGAAGAGTAGGTAGTGAGGTCAGAGAGTTAATGAGCAGGGGGTGTCCATGGTGATTGGGGGACAGATGTTATGTACTATCTACAGGAAAAACCTTTGAGGATGGGTATAAAGTGTAAATATAAAATACACAGAAGTCTATGAATAAGAAATAATACTTATTAAAGATTAGACTGATGAAAAAATGGTGATTTACTCTGAACACATTATGAACAAATAAAGAAAGGATAAAAAGTAGACACTTTGTATTATTTTTGCTACAATTCTTGGTTCTTTCCAATTTTGTTGAGATTTTTAGACTGCAGATCATGGTGCATATTAAAATATATAATCCCATTATGAGATTCAATTTAAAAAGGAAGACATTACAATAAATTAGACATTGAAATGAGACAACTGCAAACATATTATGTTTAGGTTTGTAATATGATTTTGCATATTTATCACATTTTTTACTATATTTAATACATTTGAATGCATTTCATTTTGCTGTAGGAATACCAATGATTTTCTATATTCAACATCATCTATGCTTTGGTCCAAAAATTAATGCCCCTAGAATTCACTGCACATTGCACATGTAAAGCATATAAAATAACTAGGTTTTACACTTTACCTTTTCTTTCTATTTCTATAGGACAAGAAGGTGTAAGAGAAAAACATGGGTGCTCTATGAACATGAAAGAAAAAACATACTATGTTTTTATGTAGGAAAACTATAATATAAAGCTTTATATATTTAAGAAATAGCATTCAAATGGCAGATTGAAGCAGAGTTTAGCTAATGTTGCATGATTGGGATTAGTGTTTCCTTCCATTTATTCCTTAATGTAGCCATTAGAATTTTTCAGCACATTCAACCTCAGATCTAATATGAAATAAGAATGAATAAGAATTCCAACATTTCTCCCCATACAAAGATTCTATTAATGCATGACTGGTTTCTATTTGTGAGTGTACCAACTTCTTGGGAGCTCTGGTAGTATAGTGCCTAAGGCACTTGACTGCTAACCAGAAGGCTGGCGGTTCAAACCCACCAGCCACTCCTCGGAAGGAAGATTGGGCAATCCTACTTCCGTAGTGATACTGCCTCAGAAACCCAAGGAGGGGTCGCTATGAGTCGGGGCCGACTCGACGGCAAATAACAACAACAACAACAACAACAACCAACTTCTTAAACCTCTAAAAACTCTTGTTTTAGTAACATTTATCTTATCACATTTCTTCTACATTTTCAAACTAGTTGGCAATTTTGTCTTTTTAACACAAAATTGTAGGATGATTATAAGAAAGGTGACTTAGATTTGTGCCTTTATAGAAATAGACCAATAAATCTTTCTGGAATGACAACTTCCTGCTTCATAGCCCTTACCACCAAGTCTCTCTCTTCCTACAGAAGATTCTGATGTTAGTTTTTCCTTTTTTTTTTTAATTAATAAACATTATCTTGTATTATAATACTGAATTTATGCAGAAGTTACAAAGAAAGTTCAGACTTCCTAGATGCCTTTCATCTATTTTCACTTAATGCTAACATCTTATATAACCATAATACATTTGTCAAAAAAAAAAAAAAAAAATATCTCCCTACTAAGAAGGTTCCTTTTCTGTTCTGGCACTGAGTTTCTGTCCCAGGATACCATACTCCATTTAGTCAGTGTTAGTTTTTAAATGGAGTCCAGTGGTGGTGCAAATTGTTAACCCATTCAGCTGCTAAGTGAAAGACTGGTGTTAGAATCCGCTTAGAGGGGCCTTGGAAGAAAAGCCTGGTAATCTGCTTCTGAAAAACCTGCCACAGCGTTTTGCTGTGGAGCACTGTTCTCCCCTGACACAGGGACTTGGCATGAACTCCATGACTCTTTATCTTTTTTTTTTTTTAAGCTTTTCAATGCTGAGGTTTTATGCAGTACCTTCTTTCAAAATACTCTAATTGTGCTCTCTCAACCACCCTGAGAATGTCTTCCTGTTCCTGCCACTATGACTCTAATCTGAAGTCTTTCAGTTAAGTGACTTCTGTGTCCAGTTTTTTGAATCAGTGTTCTTGGCAGGAGCTGTACCCATCAATGACTATAATGATGGTATGGAAGATAATGACAGCAAAAATACTATATAAAAAAAGAATTTGGCTAAATTGTTTTTAGTAGAAAGAATCTTTTCATGCATGAAGTCTCAATTCACAGTGCATTCACATTACTGTAGTATCATGACATGACCTCAGACACCTGGAATACTACTAAGATGACAAGAGCCAGGGCATCAATTTATACCACACACTCTCCACTCGTTGGGACTTAAAGGATTAGTTATCTTCACTAAATAAGATTATGCTTATATTAATTTTGTTGCTTATAATCATAGTTTTCTAAATTTAGGAAGTTAGGTAGATTAAAAACTCACTTTAAAAGATTTATTTTTTAAGTATATATGTGGTTAAAAATAAAATAATTTAAAAGAACTTTCAATAAATAGCAACTATCCTTTCCATAAAACCCACTGACCTCTAGCCAATTAAAAAAAAAAAAAAATCAGAAATCTTAATTATTGTGAACTCTTCTCTCATTTGCTTTCTAATTCCAGTGCTGTGAACTTCAATAAACACATGTTTGTTAAAATGTATGTATGTATTTTCAGATGGATCTTGGCTGTAAGCAAAGAATACCAGAAGGATGTTTATCTGTGTTTTGTTGATTCTACAAAGGCTTTCAACTGTGTGGATTATAATAAATTAAGGATAACATTGCAAAGAATGGGAATTCCAGAACACTTAATTGTGCTCATGAGGAACCTATGCATAGACCAAGAGGCTGTCCTTCAGACAAAACAAGGGGATAATATATGGTTTAAAATCAGGAAGGGTGTGCATCAGGGTTCTGTCCTTTCACCATACTTATTCAATCTGTATGCTGAGCAAATAATGCAAGAAACTGGGCTCTATGAAGAAGAACAAGGCATCAGGACTGGAAGAAGAATCATGGACAATCTGTGATATGCAGATGACATAACCTTGTTTAGTGACAGGGAAGAAGACTTGAAGCACTTACTGATGAAGATCAAAGATTACAGTCTTCAATATGGATTATACCTCAACATAATATAAAAATCCTCAAACTGGACCAATATGCAACATCATCATAAATGGAGAAATGATTGAACTTGTCAGGAATTTCATTTTACTTGGATCCACAATCCACACCCATGGAAGGAGCAGTCAAGAAGTCAAATGACATATTGACTGGGCAAATCTGCTGCAAAAGACCTCTTTAAAGTTTTGAAGAGCAAAGATGTCAGTTTGAAGACTAAGATGTGCCCGACCCAAGCTGCGTTATGTCCAGTAGCCTCAGATACACGTGATAGTTGGACAATGAATAAGCAAGACCACAGAAGAATTGACACATTTGATTTGTGGTGTTGGTGAGGAACATTGAATGCACCATGAACTATTAAAAGAAAAAAACAAATCTATCTTGGAGGAAGTACAGTCAGAATACTCCTTTGAAGCAAGAAAGGCTAGACTTCATCTCTCCTACTTTGGTCATTTTGTCAGAAGGTACCACTTTCTGGAGAAGGATATCATGCTTGGCAAAGTAGAGAATGAAAAGGGGAATATCCTCAACGAGATGGATTGACACAGTGGGTGCAACAATAGGCTCCAGCATAGCAGTGATTGTGAGGAAGGTCCAGGATTGGGCAGTGTTTTGTTCTGTTGCACATAGGGCTGCTTTGGGGTGGAACTGACTCAATGGCATCTAACAACAACAAAAAGCTCCAGTGTCTCATCTCTAGCATAAAGTTTTCCGATTACACATTTATTTTCAAATAATTATAGATTCAGATGCAATTGTAAGAAATAATACAGAGAGATTCCTTGTACTCTTTATCCTGTTTCTGTCAATGTTAACATCTTGAGAAGGTATAGTATAGTATCACAACCAGGATATTGGCACTGAAGTAGTCAGAACACAGAACAGTTGTAGCATCACAAGGATCCTGTATGTTGACCTTTTATAGCAACAGCCACGTTCCTCCCTCTTTTACCCCTCCTTAACCCCTCACAATCACTAATCTATTCTCCATTCATATAATTTTGTCATTTCAAAAATGATATATAAATGGAATTATTCAGTATTTAAACTTTTGGAATTAGCTTTTTTCACATTTTTTAACAAAATTCTCTAGAGATTCATCTAGGTAATTGTGAGTACCAGTAATTCATTCCCTTTTATTGTGGAGCAGTATTCAATGGTATGGATATGCCACAATAGTTATAACTATTCAACAAATGAGGGGCATCATTAATTTAAAATGCATTTAGATAATCTGCATTGTATAACACACATGCATAACACACACACACACTAGCAAGCCAAAAGCTCTTAAGAATATTATTGTACATATTAGAATCTTAGAACATAAGGGATTATCTAAAGTCATTCAATTGGGCATTTAGTGGCTATTTATTGAACAAAAATACTATTTTTTTTTTTAAAGGAAACAAGTATCTATACACAGTTGTAAGCTGAGCAAGGGAAGTAGCAGAGAGTACAATTCTTTTCCATAAAACTTTTTTTAAGGTTCCATGTGAGAGACAAAACATTTTGAATAATTTCCCATGGGATGTCATATTTATGTCAACATATTAACTAGTTATTCTTTTGGTAAGGTTGAGATAAGGAAAATGATTCAAATTTGTCTATCATTATTCTCCATGTTCATGTACTGAAAATCAATACATGGGCTCAGTGTTCAATGTTGCTTGACTTTCAGTGTGAGTGTAATCAGGTAGTCAGTTTTAGGTAGTAATAAAAATCTCTGTGGTGCACAAATAAAAGAATTTGCCTTTTGATAAATGTGGTAGTTCAGTTTGTGTGCCAACTTGGTTGGGCCTGGTTGAATGGCTGGGCAACTGAATGTAGTATTCCCCATGATGAGACTGGTAATCAACTCCATGGTGGAATCCACTGTGACCAGCTGAGTAGCTGCCTTGGGGAATGTGGTTTGCTTCCTGTACATAAGCAGAAGCCTTGATGAATGGTCTCTAGCCTATGGCACACTCAGACCCTGCATGTAGCTGTATTGTTGTTCAGCAGCCTGCCATCTTCTGCCAACCTTGGGACTTATAATGGACTTGAATTATGGCCTGCTATGTGGTTTGATAACACAGGGACTGAGCCTTTTTATTTGTGGACCTTGGGCTTGTTAGTCTCAGCAGCCAGTAGCTGCCTGAGTGAAGAGATGTCTCTAGCTTCAGTGGGCCAGGAGCAAGAGGCAGAGCTAAAGCCCAAGGTCGAGGGGCTTTCACATAGCCCCTAGAACCTGGCACTTTGAACTTGGACTTAAAGCCTCCGAACTCCTGTTTGTTAAGGCTATCCCATTTGTGATATATTCTTGTCAGAGTGGCACTAGGTAACCAGAACAATAAAATAATGAAAGAGAACACAAAATGAATTGGAAAGTTGGGACACAGTAGGATAGTTTAGACTTGAAATCAAATATGAAAAGAAAAGAGAATCTGGGAAATCTGTCTAATCTTGAGTTTAATGCTTTATCAGGAACTCAAAATGTCTTTATAAAATATTTTTCTTCCATTTTTCAATTTCTTCTTCTCCAGGATAACCAGTTACTATCTATTGATACACTCTCACTACCATCGAGTTGATTCTGACTTACAGCGACCCTATAGAACAGAGTAGAACTACCCCATAGGGTTCCCAAGACTAAATCTTTACAGAATCAGATTGTTTCATTTTCCTCCTGTAGAGAAGCTGGTGGGTTGAACCACCTACATTTTGGTTAGCAGCCAAATGCTTTAACCACTGTGCCACCAGAGCTCCTTGTTTATTGATAGTGCCTATTTGTTCCACATTTTTATCATTTATTCATAATATATTCATCTTTCTGTGTGTAAATGGAAAGCAAATCAATTCATAGCTAGTAACTGCTGATAAGGCATTATATAAGATACTTTAGACAGCATTGTAAAGACAAGCGAAATAAACCTTCTTGAATGTTTGCTTTTGAAATATTTATACTACAAATTATATGTCCTAATTATTGTATATCCTCTTATTGGTAGAATAACAAATTTTAACAAGTTATGAGGGAGGAAGTACAGAGTTGAAGAAGAAAAGAAGACTCATTCTCTCAATGTACAAAAATTTCTACCTCCAATTAGTTCTCATATATGAGATCCCTTAAACTATATTGTAACCCTTCTCTCTGGTGTCTTGACCTACAGTTTGAGAAATACTGACATTGATATATGAAAAGCACAAATAATGCAAATAAAACCCTCATTTTACCAGGTAGTTTCACCTTCTGCCCCCATCAATCATATTACAAAATCTGTCAACATGGAGGAAATTGCCTGGCTTAAATTTCACCTCCACTCTTCACGTGGTTGGTATGAAGGAAGTGTTAATGGCCAATATAAATGTCAAGATTGAACTGGAATAAAAGTATGGAGACACTGGTCTAGCTAATTAGTTTCTAAATAATAATATTCAACTGATCTAGGCTAGGAGCCCTGGTGGTGCAGTGGTTAAGCAACTTGCTGCTAACCAAATGGCCAGCATTTTGAATCCATCAGCTGCTCTGCAGAGAGAAAGATGTGACTATCTGATTCCATAAAATTACAGCCTTGGAAACCCTATGGGGAAGTTCTGCTCTGTCCTGTAGTGTAACTGTGAGTCAGAATTTGACTTGAAGACAATGGTTTGGTTTTTGGTTTATATTTCAATGCTTGTTTTGAAAGAAAAGGAAACATCCTTCAATTTGAAAAATAAAAGGTAGCATGTTATTTAAATTGCTGAAGTATTGTGATTTAGACTAGGAAAGTTATAGTTATTTGGGATGGGGCTAACTGGGGTCTAATTAGGACATTTTTAAGGAGAACATAGAATTTGACTCCTGCTTTGAATGTTGGTCCTATTGTGAATAATAAGGGGAGGGGTAGACATTCCAGGTAAAGAACAGCGTGAAGACAGATCTAGTGCCTGTTAAGTCAGTGGCTGCAGACTCTAGGAAAAGAAGTCAGAAAAAGCCAGAATATTAGAGTATGTGTAAGTCATTACTTGATTACAAATTAAGATTTTATGAAAAGGTGAGATTAGATGTGCTTAATGCTACTTGAATATATTTTTTCCCTCTAGAATTTCCCTTACAGATTTTTAAGGAGATTATATTGCTATGGAAACCATAAGCCCTACTTTAAGAAACATATGACTGTAAAACAAACCTTAGGCATCTTTCCTGCAGGAAGCAGAGTGAGAAATCTTCACAGTCCCCAAAATATCACAGTCTCCAAACCCATTTCAGATGTGGCCTACAGGACAGAGTCTGGAGTCACAGAAAATAATAAATTCCTTCCAACAGAATTTCCCATTAAAAGCCACTGAATGGGAGTTTTTAATACCATTTTTTTGCCCCTGATTTGCCACTGAGAGTGTGTTCTGTATTGTGTCTGGCTTTGTATATAGTGTGTAAGGGGAATGGATGGATTCTCTTTTAGTTCATAGTCATATCTGGCCTGATGGAGAGGGACTCACTTAGAGACTGAAATTCTCTAACTGAATTAAAGAATTGATGGGTACTTTGTCACTTTAATCAGTTCTAGTGGCGTAGTGCCTAAGGCATTTGACTGCTAACCAAAGGCTGGTGGTTCAAACCCACCAGCCACTCCTCAGAAGGAAGGTTGGGCAATCTACTTCTGTAGTGATAACGCCTCGGAAACTCAATGAGGGGCCACTATGAGTTGGATCTGATTCAACAGCAATGAGGTTTTTTTTTTTTTTTTTGTCACTTTGGAATGTTTCCTTTGGGGAGGGGAAGATTTTTTCCTCTCCCTGGGGGTAGGAGGGATGTGCATATATATTTGATGATCAGAGGGGCAGACAATATTTATTGAAATCTTTATTCTCTTTTTCCTGGGAAGAAGATAGATTAAATTTTTCAACTTTTCTCAGATTGGGTCCCTGGTTGAACACACAAAGGGCCTCTCCACAAAGCCTGATATTATCACATCATCAAAAAATAAATGTATACTATGTTTATGCCATAATACATTTTGAGTTTATTTGTTGTAGTGTTACCCTAACTAGTATCATGACAGTTGTGGAAAGATGAAATGACAAGAAAAGACTAAAAGTTGTTTAGGTAATCTTGGGAAATCTCTTCCAGAATGGCTTTATACCTTAAAGACCATTAAGAAAAACAATCATCATATACTACTGAGTTATGAACAAAAAGCAGTTTTCTATTAAGAAAATTTATTGGAATTGTTACACTTGGGCTCACCCAAAGCAGCAGGCCAGGAGAACAGGAGAAAAGGAATTAAAAGCCA
>NW_006921706.1:1749661-1750249 GCF_000298275.1 Orycteropus afer afer
CAAGAGATCACTAAAAAGATGAGAAAAGAAGAGAAGACCAAAATGGATGACAGAAGAGACTCTGAAACTTGCCCTTGAGCAGAGAGAAGCTAAAGACAATGGAAAAAATGACAAGAAAAAAGGGCTGAACAGAAGATTACAAAGAGCAGCTTGAGCAGACAAAACCAATCACTCTAATGAAATGTGCAAAGACCTAGAATTTGAAAACCAAAAGAGAAGAACACGCACAGCATTTCTCAAGCTGAAAGCACTGAAGCAAAAATGGAAGCTTCAAGTTGCAATACTGAGAGATTCTATGGGCAAAATATTGAATGATGCAGGAAACATCAAGAGAAGATGGCAGGAATACACAGAATCACTGCACCGAAAAGAACTGGTCGATCTTCACCCATTTCAGGAAGTGGCATATGATCTAGAACCAATGGTACTGAAAGAGCAAGTCAAAGCTGCAATGAAAGAATTGGCAAAGAACAAGGCTCTGGGAATTGATGGCATACCCATTGAGATATTTCAACAAACGGATGCCCCATTGGAGGCACTCACTCTTTTATGCCAAGAGATTTGGAAGACAGCCACCTGGCCAACTGA
>NW_006921706.1:1751397-1753615 GCF_000298275.1 Orycteropus afer afer
CGAAACAGGGGGAGGCCTTCAACGAGATGGATTGACATGGTGGCTGCCATGATGGACTCAGGTATAGCGGGAATCGTGGAGCTGACGTGAGATCAGGTAGTGTTTTGTTCCGCTGTGCATGGGGTCGCTATGAGTCAGAAACAACTCGATGGCACCTAACAACAACAACAAATTCCCTAAACTTTGATAAAGGTAGACAAATACTTCAGTATAGGGGGAAATACTATTTTTCTATCCCAGCAGACTGTGCATGCTAGTTGATGCATGTGTACACACACACATATGCCTGGAGCATATATATGCTTATATATGTTGCACTAAGAAACTAGAATGCTTTAAGACAATCAGTCATCCAGGCAAGATCCTGTTTTCTTTATTGGAGACAAAATAGTGCAAAATACATATGTGCTCTTCTCATAAACCATGTGAGATACCCAGACATTTTATAAGATTCCAGTAACATCTAATGAGACCTACACTATGCATATACAAATTGTGCCTCTTCAGTTTACTTTAGACTCAAATCTATCTTTAAAATGGATATGAAGTTTCTGAAATTAAGTCCTTTTAGGAAATCATGTGTCAAATACTAAGAAATCCCCCCATAGGCCTTGTCATTGTTTTATATGCTAATTTGCTTTGTAAATTATGAAACATTCCTTAACATATTTGATCATGGAAGACTTTATATTTCCCAGGATAACTTCTGCAGCAAGTATTCTATGAAACATGTTTTGGAAAAATGACAAAGAATTACATTTCCTTCTCTTTATGACAATATAAATTGATTTTAAGATATATGTAATTGTTTGGCCTTTTTTCTACTTTTATTCTAAATATACACTTAAAAATCAATGCTGCTTTTCCCCTCTAATAAACAGTGTTAGTCAAATTGAACCGATTTTAAGCTATTTTAAATACTTTCTAATTTAGAGATCAGACATAGATTCTTTATATAACTGTTATAATAATTTTGTTAATGTGGAAAAATTATACTTTAATTTATAAAATTATTGTAGCTTTCAATAAACAATATTTCTGATGCTAAAAATTTAATGTTGGGTATACGTGTGAGGATTTTGGATTTTTATGCACCTTAAATGATGCTTATGATTATGCATTATACGATGATACTTAGACCAGATTTCTCTAGGCAGTTACAAGTACATTATAAAAGGAAAAAGGGAATAATAAAGGGAGACTTTTCTATTAATAATGAGCTCTGGTGGCATACTGGATAACGCATTTTGGCTGCTAATCAGAAGGTCAGCAGTTCAAAGCCACCAGCTGCTCAGTGGAAGGAAGATGGGCCAATCTACTATAAAGCTTGATAACCTTGTAAACCCTATGCGGGTTGTTGTGAGTCCAAATCAGCTTGATGGCAATGAGTTTGGTTTGGTTTTTGGTTTTCTATTAATATTTGCTGGCAAGAAATAAAGAGGTATCCACTGTAATATGAAAGAACATAAATAATGGTATCTCAAATATGTACCAAAAAAAAAGAAAGAAAACCAAACTAACTGCTGTCAAGTCGGATCCGACTCATACTGACCCCTCCTTGGGTTTCGAGGCAGTATCACTACAGAAGTAGATTACCCAACCTTCCTTCCCAGGTGGTTGGTGAATTTGAACCAGAAGGCTAGCAGTCAAATGCCTTAGGCACTATGCCACCAGAGGAGCTGGTAATTATATTATTGGATCTTCTCTTAACTAGTATGTCTGCAAAAGAGAGTAGCTTTTTGGTGGTTCAAAGTCTAGTCTTCAAATATGTCATGATAAAAATTTTGTTGTTGTTATGTGCTGTGAAGTCGGACTAACTCATACTAACCCCTCCTTGGGTTTCCAAGGTGATATCACTATGGAAATAGTTTGCCCAAACTTCCTTCTGAGGAACGGCTGGTGGGTTTGAACCACCAGCCCTCTGGTTAGTAGTCAAATGCCTTAGGCACTATGCTACCAGAGCTCCTGATAAAAATTTAAGCTGACAATAGTTTTTCTACAATGGTTAATTTATTATGTATACTGGTATCTTTAGTTTGAAATACCATATATCTTACTTCTTCTTCTTCTTTTTTTTTAATTTATTGTGATTTGGGTGAAGATTTACAGAGCAAATTCATTTTCCATACAGCAGTTCACATATACTTTGTCTCATGTCATTGACCACAGTTTACCACAGTGCAACAGCTCCCCTCCCACTTTCTCCCCATAGTTACCT
>NW_006921706.1:1757845-1767200 GCF_000298275.1 Orycteropus afer afer
GATTATCTTCTGTGTCTGTGTTAATTGGTTTCTCTTTTCTTTGTTGAAGAGCATATGTGCAGTCCTTCTGCCTAGTCCACCATCTTGCCGGAACTCTATACCTTACTTCTTAATAAATACTTAAGCTTTCTTTTAACTGGGATGATAAACTTGGTGACATAAATTAATCCAGCAATATCTTTATTTGAAAAATGTTGTACAAATTATGAAATAGGGAGAAAAAATATTAGTTTTCCTTTTACTAATGATGTATTTATATTTTTTTAGAGGAGAAATTCATAAAGCCTTTTGACCAAAACTAAATGACTGAATTAAACTCAGTTCTTGCTGAATTAAACTGTATTCTTGCAAAAAAAGGAGCACTATGGTTTAGGCATTTGGCTGGTAGTGAAAAGGTCAGTAGTTCAAATCCATCAGTTGTTCTTTGGGAGAAAGATGAGATAGTCTGAGATAGTCTGCTTCTGATATACATTCTTGGAAATCCTATGGGCAATTCTGCTGTGTCCTATAGGTCACTGTGGGTCAGAATTGACTTAATGGGAGTGTGTTTGGTTGGTTTGGTTTTACTTGCCAGTCTGCCCGGGAATCTATATTTACTCAACTGCAATCAATGCAAACCGCTCACCAGCTCCTCTTATCTGGGCATGTTAGATGCTGGAAGCCATAAAAACTAAGAAGAAATTTCCCTCTATGGTCAAGCCAGAATGTGAAAGAAATGCACTCTAAGAAAGGGAATTTGACCCAGATGTCTTTTGTATGAAGTAGGCCTAAGAAATATTTGTTCATGCCAAGGACTCTATCGAAAGTGTCCCAGACCTCTCAAAGTTCTCTTTTTAACAAGCTGTTTCAGGGAAATGAGATATTCGTACCAAGATGGGATTTCATAAATTCTTTTTTTAATTAATTTTATTGAAATACAATTTATGTACAGTGAAATACACAAAACTAAAGGACACGGGTCAATGCATTTTTTTTTTTTGCCGGTGTTCCCTTCCCTCCCCTCCCACCCCTGGCAATCAACAAAGAAAGTTACCCTCCATATATAAACCTTTCCTTGACCCTCCACAACAATGAAATAATACTATATTTGTCCTTCTGTGATTTACTTATTTCATTCAGCATAATGTCCTCCAAGTTCATCCATATTATGCAGTGTTTTGCAGACTCTACATTATTCTTTAGTGCTGCATAGCATTCCATTATGTATGTACCATAGTTTGGTCATCCACTCTTCTGCTATAAATCTTAGAGATAAGTCCCTTGCCAGATATGTAATCATAGGCAAATATGAATTTGTTACTGTCATTTTTGTTATGTGCTTTTTCATGGTGTCAATTTCTTTGTTCCATATAATTTTCTATGCTGAGCTCATTTTGTTGATGAATCGTGTTATCATTTCCTTCATTGCTACTGTTTTAGTGTTTGCTGAATATTTATGCTGGTCCTCTTTTTTATGTGAAGGTTTATAATTTTTCTTTGTGGTTACCCTGTGATTTCTAGTTTTCTTTCCAAGTCTAGAACAGTCCATTCTATCTTGTAGTTGTCTTGACTTTCCTACCATCTAGATGTTCTGTAATGACAGTTTTTTTCCCTCTTTTTGGTTTGTAGTTGTCCTCGTTTGTCAATTGATGTCTCTGGTTCCCTGTTTAAAATCTGGTAGGCTTCTTTACTTTGGATACTTCTGTAGGTGGGTTGGGTTCAGGCTTATATCATCATGTGTGTTAATGGTCAGTTGTTGTTGGCTGTTGTTGCTTCTCTGTCCAAAGGGCTCCCTTTAGCATCTCTTGTAAGGTTGGTCAGGTCATAACACATTCCCTTAATTTCTGCTTATCTGGAAATGTCCTAATTTCACCATCATATTTGGGGGACAATTTTGCTGGGTACATAATTCTTGGTTGGAAATTTTTCTCTTTTGGAGTTTTATATATACCATCCCATTTTCTTCTCACCTGCATGGTTTCTGCTGAGAAGTCCAAGCTTAGTCTTATTGGTTGCCCCTTGTAGGTAACTTTTTGTTTTTCATGTGCTGCTTTCATGATTCTTTCTTTGTCTTTGGTGAGTTTGAGGAAGATATGTCTTTGTGATTTTCTTGGGGTCTATCCTGTTTTGGGTTTGTTGAACTTCCCGAATGGATATATTCTCATCTTTCATCATACCAGGAAAATTCTCTTCCAACAAATCTTCAACAATTTTCTCTGTGGTTTTATTTGTCTCTTCCTGTTCTGGAATTCCAATGACACATAGGTTATTCCTTTTGATGGTATCCCACATGAACCATAGGCTTTCTTCATTTTGTTTTGATCTTTTTCTGATTGATCCCTTTCCAAAGAAGTGTTTGGGTATTTGCCTTCAATCTCCCTAATTCTATCTTCCATTGATTCAATTTTGCTCCTTTGCCCATTCAACGTCTCATCTATTTCTGAAAATTTGCTATTGGTTGCCACTTATAAAGATTCAAAATGGCTGTGCCTTCGGTCACTTTAAATATCCAAAATGGCTACCACTTGTAAACATTCAAAATGGCTGTGCCTGGGTCACTTTAAATATCCAAAATGGCTGCTGCATGTAAACAATCAAAATGACTGTACCCTCCAGATAGTGATAAGTCAACAGCTCTGGTTGTCTCCCTCCTTGCTGTCTCCTTTCCTAGTCACAGGCCACCAGTGCAGTCATCCCTGCAGCCCTTGGTGACCAGGGCTGATCTTTAGGTCAATACTGAGGTCCCAAAACCATCTGGAAATATTCAGACTGTTGGTGCCATCAGAGTAGCTGACAGTCCACAGCTCCGGCCATCTCTGTACTCACTGTTTTTGTTCAGGTTTTTCCACTAATTGGTGTCTAATCCACTTCTGTATAGTTCCTTTCAAAGCTCAGGGCTCCAGGATTATCTTCTGTATCTCTGTCAATTGGTTTTTCTTTTCTTTGTTGAAGTGGATTTCATAAATTCTTGAGACATCTGGCTAAAGCTGTTTAAACATCCACCAGTGATGTTTTATGATTCCCCCTGAAGGATATAGCTATGACCGAAAATCTTTGTAAAATTCCTGAAGTCAAGCACTGTAATCCTCTAGACTCAATTATCCAGTAGAAGCCCATGCCCCGCCCCTAATCAGTCCTTCTTGTGACCTCAACCAAAGACTAACCAACTGAAGAACTGTACGGTCATTTCTTTGTTCCCGGATTATATCTGCATTTGTCAGAAGTTTTTAGTTGGAGTCATCAGTTCTCCCTTACATGGAGTGATGCCTCCCAGTATCCAGATGTATTTTTCCCTTTTTTCTGAATATATCTTCTAATTCTCATTTTAGGGACTGATATATATATATTTTGCTACAACAGAGTGAAAGAATAATAAACTTATTTGATGAATCCAGATCCCTTAAAAAAAAAAAAATTACATCCTTGTTAGAAAGTTCATTAGGTCAATATGATATCCTAAATGGAAATATCATACGTGAGAATAAGTCAGTTATTGTAGAATACTACTATGGTCTGCCTAAGGGAGAGTGGTAATACTTACCTTTTTTGTCTTTTCTGTGGGAAGGGTTCTACATTCTCCTACTTTAACTCCTGTCTGAGCTCCAATGTCCCTGGTTCTCATTATTCCATATACCAGAATCAATGTGGCATTGGTGTCATTGTAATTATTCAGAAACTCTTGGTCTAGGATCTAAGAATCAGTATTTTTAAAGTGGTAAAAAGGACATTTAGGCAATCATGAAAGGTATAGCATAGGAGCATATTTGATGAATTTAAATTTGAGCTAGAATATAGGCTTCACTGACTGAAGTAATGGTGAATCACATTGGAATTAAAGTTGTGGCTTAGAGAATTTGAGTCCAGAATAAATATTTAGGTTTAATTCAGCAGAGAGTGGCAGTAGAAAACACCAGATCAGAAAATTTCAAATAATGTTCATTCTCTGCTTCTATAACTCAATTAATCACCAGAAACTATAGGGTAAATTTTTTAGGTATAGGAGTTTTATGAGAAGAGGTTATAAACTTATTATCAGTTTTTTAAAGGCATCTGGAACTTCCCAAAGGCTAAAAACAACTAGATTAGAAAAACAATTCAATTAAGATGTTATTCAAGTCATGCTTGTGTCAATTGACATGGAAAGGAAATAACTGATGCTAAGGATGTTTTATGGGTGAACTAAGAGTTCTTAGATCTTAGAAACTGATTGAACATGTGTGTATTTTCATGTGCAAGAGAGAGAGAGATTATTAAAACAATGATAAAAAATGTTGTTGTTGTTGTGATGTGCTGTCAAGTCGGACCTGACTCATAGCGACCCCTCCTTGGGTTTCTGAGGCAGTATCACTACAGAAGTAGATTGCCCCATCTTCCTTCCAAGGAGTGGCTGGTGGGTTTGAACCACGAGCCTTCTGGTTAGCAGTCAAGTACCTTAGGCACTATGTTACCAGAGCTCCCTAATAAAAATTAGGAGACAAGAATAGATAGAATGATAATATGAGTAAGAGGAAAATGGTCATCAGCAATGAGCAGTGGAAGGGATGTTAAGTTACATTTTTGTATACTTTGAGTTTGGGAATTAACTGGGTAGAACTGAATTTCTAAATAAATTGTATTGATCAGAAAGAAAAATCAATAGTAAATTCAGGCTCCTTATGTTTTTCCCTATCAGTATTCAATAGGTATCACAAGTAGAAGACTACTTTCCTTTTTATTCATTTGTTATTTGCTAATAAAATATAACTTTCTTATTTTCTGCTTGATGTTCTACATATAAATAAAATAAAAAAAATCATATACTAGAATAATACCCTTTAAGCATAGACTTTTTTCCCACAAGCATAGATTTAAAAAAAATAATTATAAAAATATGTATTTTGAGTTTTAGAATTAGATACAATCACAGGAAAAGTATAGGAATTCATTATAATATTGAAGAGATAAGTATTTAAATTTTCATTTTCCTCACATAGGGATAGGAAAGCATTGCTGCCCAAGGAACTGACAAATGAATGGAATCTTATCACTGCTTTGCAGATAAGGCTCAAGTGAATGAAACAATAAATGGTCAATGGGAACAAACTTGGCAAGTCCCTATATTCAACCATATTACAAGTTTGTAGAAGTAGGGCAATGAAATATGATGCCCTTGGGTTAAATGAAAAACCAGTGAGAGAAAGAGTAGGTTTGATTTTTGGCAGATTGGGCTCATAAGGATAAACCACATACAATTTATGCTAATAAAATCAATTGAGGGTTGCTTGAGAGAAGTCTCTGAAAATAGTTATCATTTCAAACAGTGAGTCACCAAGTCTATCTGTGTTTATCATTCTCTTTCCACTTGATTGATTTCTATAGCTCCAGCAAGTCTATCAGCTTTTCGTAATAAACAAATTTCATTTTCTAAATTCTGACAATCTGATAACTTCCATAGAGCTTAGTATACTAGGTAGTGGCTTTGTTTTCTTTCTTCTTTTATCACACCCCACCTTGTTTTTTATTTTTTTGGATACAAGGTCGTGTTAGCTAACCATACTTCGTAGAGCCAAAGTGTGAAATGACTCTTTCTCTGATGAAGTTTTGTCTTAACAGCTATAATGCTCTCTCTTCAAATCAGTTCCTTGAATAAAGCAACATTTGAGTGGCATAACAGTATTTTTTTTCTTTGTTTGAAGGTTAGTCTTAAAGAATGTAGTGCATGATAAAGACACTGATGCAAAGTTCTATCTTGAAATTTTAATTCAATCCATCAAGTAGTTTTTAGTGCTTACTAGGCAATGCACATTTTATTATGCATTATGGGAATCAGTAAAATTGGAAAGTTCCCATCTGTTCCACTAAGGTTTACTTTTTTTTAGCAGACCTCAGCAAACTAGAAGCAAGTTCATACTATAAGCAAGTTGGATATTAGTTGGGATTTTGGCAGACGGGTGGAAAAAAGGCCAAAGGAAACAGATGGGAAGAATATTGAAGAGAGTTTTTTAAATAATAGGTAATAGAATCTGAGTTAGATAGTGAGAAGAGTAATACAGACAGTCCCCTGATTACAAATGAGTTCCATTCCTAAATCTGTCTTTAAGTCAAATTTGTATATAAATTGAAATAGTTAAATACAGTTTGTATCAAACATCACTTAGTGAAATGTTTGTCTTATTATATAGTCTACAGTGCACATTTCTATGCTAGAAAATTAAAGAAATACTTCCAGATACACTAAAACATCTTTAACATAATAATACAGTAATAATAATGTTTTGACGTGTGTTGCAAAGCGCCTGTTTGTTATTACAAACTGTTGTATGCACTTTGAATTTTTACTATAATCAGCTTTATGGGGGTTGGTTCATCACTGTGTTGTACATAAGGTGGAATTCATAACCCAAGAATGCCATGAAGTAGAGAAAGTTTAGAGGTCCTGGCCATCTCAAGTATATTGGTAGAACAATGGAAGTGGGAATAATTAAAATTATTATAGAACAGCGAAAATGGGAATAATTAAAACAAAATGATGAAAGCCAAATGTTTATACTTGCAGTATATGGTCTTTTTAAAAGTAGATACTGAAAAAAATACTTTTCTTTTTTCCTACTGTCCAATCAATTTTTGACTCATGGTGACTCCATAAGTACACCGTAGAACTGGCTCCATAAAGTTTTCAAGGCTGTGAGCTTTTGGAAGTAGGTCGCCAGGGATTTCTTCTGAGGTGCCTCTGGGTGAGTTCAAACCACTAACCTTTCACTTAGTAGTCGAAGGTATAACTGTTTGCGCCACCCAAACCAAATCGAACCCATTGTTGTCAAGCTGATTCCAATTCGTAGCAACCCTATGGGGCAGAGTAGGACTGTCCCATAGGGTTTCCAAGATTGTGAATCTTTATGGAAGCAGACTGCCACATCTTTCTCCCACAGAATTGATGAGTTTGAATCACTGGTCTTTCAGTTAGCAACTGAGCCCTTAGTCACTGTGCCATCCAGGCTTTTGTATCACCTGGGGACTCCTAAGTACTCTATAGTGCTCTTTATTTCTTCTCACTCTAAGGGTAAGGAGAATTTGATATATGATATCTAACTCCTTTATTTAGATAATGATTTACTAAAATAGAAAATATATTATACTTAAAATGATCCCTAATTCTAAATAAAAATAGAGAGACAATGGCTATGGCATGTTAGGAAAAGAATATAATAAAGTGACTTTAAAGACTGTAAGAAATATTGTTTTTATTTTAATATTCATTTTTAGAGTCTCTTTCACTATAATAATTATAGTGTTCATATTTCTTGCAATGTACTGATTAAGCACAGTTGGAGCAAGAATACATGAAATACCAAACTACTATAAAAGAAATAATAGCACACTATTAACCAGTTTGGTATTCCATGTATATTATATAACTTAAGGTGTTAAATTGTAGATATTAAAATTACCTTTATTATCTTTTAATGGAAAACTTACTTAAAGCTAGTATAAAAATCTACTCAGTATAAAATTGAATAAAAATATGTGCTACAGTGAATTAGCTATAATGCCAAATCTTTGTGTATGAGATTCTCAGTTTTTGGCTTTCATTAGAAACGTAATAATGATAGACAGTTTGTCATATATATGGCCATTTTTAGATATCAGGAGAAAAACATTGAAATATAAAACATCATTAATTTATGATGAATTATAATGTCTGATATGATCAATTTAACCTCAGTCAAATCTATATTGACCTGTTCTAAAAATGACTTAAACCTAATTCATGATATCTGTATTTCCCCTCACCTATCTATGATGTGGTGTAGTGGATAACATATTTTGCTGCTAACCAGAAGTTCAGTGATTCAAACCCACCAGCTGCTCCACAGAAGGAAGATGGGGCAATCTACTTTTGAAAGATTTACAGCCTCAGAAACCCAATGGGGGTTGCTATGAGTTGAAATTGACTTAATGGACACGAGTTTGGTTTTATCTATGACATAGATGCTCTCATTTTTAATAAAGAAGTGGGAAGGATATATATTAAATAAACAGATGTGAAGATAGGTTTACTTTACCATTAAAAAAATTTATGAGAGTTCTGATAAGATGGCAGAATCGGCAGAAAGACTGCACAGACCCTCTTCAACAAAGAAAAGGGGAATCAATTAACACAGATACAGAAGATAATCCTGGACCCCTGAGTTTTGAAGGGAAGGATATAGAAGTGGACTAAACTCCAACTAGCAGAACAATTTGAATGAAAATACCAAAAAAAAAAGGAGACATACGGAGCTGCAGTCTGGCAGTGATCCTGATGGCACAGACAGCTTGGATATTGCCAATTGGTGGTAGGACCTAAGAATTAACCTAAAAATCAGCCCTGATAGCCAGAGACTGCACAGAGGACTGCTCGTGTGGCTAGGGAATAAAAACGGAAGCAGAGAAGAGGAGGCAGACTGAACTGTGGACTTTTGCCTGTCCGGAGAGTGCAGCCATTTTGAATGTTTACAAGCGGCTTGACCATTTTTTATATTTAAAGCGACAGCATTCTCCCAGGTTCCAGGGACTTAAGAACAGGCTCCACTTGCTGGGAACCACAAAAACATCCGGACGCATGGACCACTAGAAAGATGTGACCTTCCCCTTGTTACTCTTATATCCCATACCCTCTTGGTGAATGGAGTGTGCAACCATCCCTCACTCCCACCCACCTTCTAGGCTGGAAGGAATTCCATCCCAGTCTGTGTGCTTCGATGGAGCCTGGGTGCCCTGCCTAGCCCTGTCCAGATTTTTTTTTTTTTGTTTTAGTTTGTTTGTCTTTGTCTGTTTTAAAACTACTACTACTATTATTACTTTGGTTCTTTTTATTACCATTCTTTATTCTTCCCTTCCAGGTTCTACTTTTCAGCTTTTTTTCTTTTCCCTGTTCCTGGTTCCAATGTTTATTTTTTCTTTCTTGTGGTAACCCCGTTCCTTGTTTTTCTTTTTGTGTTTTTCCCATTTCTTTATTCATTATTCTCCCTCTCTACTTTTTTTTCTGATTGCCCTCTCCCCAGATACTGTGGTATCTTTTTTTTCTTTCACTTTTTCTCTTTTTTGGTTACTGTTCCTGTGTGATTACATGGTGTGTTTTTTCTCCATTTGGTTTTACTTTTTCAATGATTATTCAATTGTTATTTTTGTCTAACTTAGTGGGAGACAGCAACAGTCCCCATATGAAATAACTTCACCCATACCTCCTGCAGCTTCACTTACTGACTGAGAGTCACCACCTCCTCCACCAACAGACCTACAATAAACAACCCCAAGAAAAGCCTGACTCATGCATGGCTGCTCTTCACAAACAGTTAACAGAGATCTAAATACAGCAAGAGATCTAAATACAGCAAGAGATCTAAATACAATATCT
>NW_006921706.1:1769101-1769952 GCF_000298275.1 Orycteropus afer afer
GTAAAAGAGTAGGAGTGGCAGTATTAATTTCTGATCAAATTGACTTTGAGACAAAAACCACTACATGAGACAAGGAAGGACATTATATAATGATTAAAAGATCAACTGAACAAGACGATATAACCATAATTAATATCTATGGACCCAATGAAAGAGCCCCAAAATACATAAATCAGACTTTAAAAAAGTTGAAAAGGCAAATAGATGACTCCACAGTCATAGTGGGAGATTTTAATACACCACTTTCTATGAAAGATAGAAAAACCAGAAAGAAACTCAACAAAGATGCCAAAGAGCTAAACAATACAATCCACCAACATGAACTTATAGACATCTACAGAGCACTTCACCCAAAAACCAGCACAATATACATTCTTTTCCAGTGCACATGGAACATTTTCCATGATAGACCATATGTTAGGCCATAAAGCAAGCCTTCGTAAATTTAAAAATATTGAAATACTGTGAAGCACCTTCTCAGATCATAATGATATCAAATTAGAAATCAACAATAGGAAGATCAATGGAAAAAGAATAACACATAGAAACTGAACAACACCCTCCTTGAGAAATACTGGGTAAGAGAAGAAATAAAAAGTGAAATTGAAAAATTCCTTGAATCAAATGAGAATGAAAACTCAACATACCAAAATCTTTGGGACACAGCAAAAACAATGATCAGAGGCCAATTTATAGCAATAAATGCACACATCATAAAAGAAGAAATAGCCAAAACCAACATTTTAAATCAATGTCTCCAACAGTTAGAAAAAGAACAGCAAGAAAAGCTTACTGTCACCAGAAGAAAGGAAATAATCAAGATTCTAGGAGAAATCAATGAAACAGAAAAT
>NW_006921706.1:1771630-1772162 GCF_000298275.1 Orycteropus afer afer
CATAAATGGAAGAACATACCATACTCATGGAAAGGAAGATTGAACATTGTGAAAACGTCAGTTCTATCCAAAGCAATCTATACATTCAATGCAATCCCAATCCAGATCCCATCAACATTTTTTAAGGATAGGGAAAAACCAGTCACTAACTTTATATGGAAAGGAAAGAGACCCCAGATAAGCAAAGCACTATTGAAGAAGAAGAACAAAGTAGGAGGTCTCATACTGCCAGATCTCAAAACCTACTATATAGCCACAGTAGTCAAAACTGCCTGGTATTGGTACAATGACCGACACATAGACCAATGGAATAGAATTGAGAATCCAGAAATAGATCCATCGACCTATGATCAGCTGATCTTTGACAAAGGACCTAAATCCATTAAATGGGGACGAGAATGTTTGTTTAATAAATGGTGCTGGCAAACCTGGAGATCCATTTGTAGAAAAATGAAACAAGACCTGAACCTCACACCATATACAAAAACTACCTCCAGATGGATCAAAGACTTAAATGTGAAACCTAAAACTA
>NW_006921706.1:1773121-1778447 GCF_000298275.1 Orycteropus afer afer
GTAAAAGTCAAGGAATGGTTTATATATGGAAGGAAATTTTCTTTGTTGCTTACCATGGGTGAGAGGGTAAAGTAGGGAGCACTGTTAGGTAGGTAGAGATAAGTATTGATTTGGGTGAAGTGAAGGGCAATGTACCAAATGTGAGTGATCAACATAGGGCATTGAGGGAGAAGAAGACATAGAGAGGTACATGGGAGGTACAGACAACAAAGATGAACCTTTTTGCCCATACAGTACTGTGTTGTCAGTGAAGGCAAACAGGTATACAGGCAAACAGGGTGGCAGGCTGAACTATTAGGTATGTCTATGCAGCAGGGAGTGTACTCAAGACCATGTATAGGGTTGGCAGACAATGGTTCTACAAGTGTGTTTGTATGTTCTGTAAGAATTCCCACGGGTATAGTAGAGTTGACAAGGGGCAAGTTTGTAGTCACTTCTTCGTGACAGCCAGCTATCTAGAGGGAGCAAGTAGTTGAACCTGTGGGCCCGGGACCATAGTTGCAAGGGACATCAAACTCAATTGGCATAACATACTACACAAAACATTGTTATGTGATGAGCCAGATAACTTAAGTGACTCTATCTTGACATGCTGATACCCCCATAAAGTTTTTTTTTCCTTAAGTTGCAGGGCTACACCACCCCATTCTGTTTCCACTGAAAAGCTGCAGGCCTAGACCACCCCATCTGTTCTGGCAGAACATGGAGACCTAGTTAAGCCCCTGTGCCAACCACAAAGACAGACCACGATTCTAAGTGTTGCCTATAGGTGTGACTTGCTAGAGCAAGTATAATGCTTTTTCAGCTTCTGTAAAAGTCTGCTTGCCAAGGCTGAGTCCTAGTTGAAGCTCCCAGAGCAGATGAGGCCTAACCACAATGCCAAGGAGTTCCTTTACAGGTGTTATTTGCTAAATTAAGTTTAACATTGCTTTATGCTTCTGTAAAAGATTGCTTGCAAAGGATAGAAAAGGGACACTCAATATTACACCCCACCCACTTGTGGTTTTTGTCTTTCTAAACCCTGTGAAGCTGCTCTTCTGGGTCGAGAATCCTTTCTGGCATGAGCCACCTCTCGACCACGGAAATAAAAGACTTAAAGCTTGATTAGGTCTCAGAGTGCTTGGCGACTCCGTATAGTCCATCTCGCCTTTAATGTAACAGTTACACCTCCTCCTACTTTGGCAAGTAGGGACTGGGATCTTAAAAGCTTGCAAGCAGCCATCTAGATGCAATGATGGGTCTCTCCTTGTCCAGAGAAAAATGAAGAAAACCAAAGATTCAGGGAAACAATTAGTCCTTGTGACTGGTATACCATGTGATCCTCAGCCTATATGTCTATGAGACCAGAAGAACTAGATGGTGCCTGGCTACCATGTCAGTCACTCAGAGGGGATCTATGGAGGAGAACCTGGATAGAGAGGGAGAACAATGTGGAACAAAACTCAAAATCATTTGAAAAAAAGAAAAAGGGGACCAAGTTTGCTGGTCTGAAAAAGCCTGGTGGAAACACTGATACTATGGTCCCTAGCTGCCCTTCAAGTCTGGAACTGAACTCACACCTGTGGCTTCCAGCCAAACAATAGACAGACATATGAGTGGAACCTGTTGTATGAGGTAGATACATTCCTTGGAGAGAACAATCATGGGAGAAAGTAGAGCTGTTTATGCACAGGGAGACAGCTCAGGGGGCAGGAGTGCATGGAGGAGTGGACACAGGGAAGAGGTAACTATCGGGAGGAAGTGGGAGGGGAGCTGTTGCATTGTGGTAAATTGTAGTCAATTTCATGAGATAACGTGTGTGTGAACTGCTGTATGGAAAGTGAATTTGCTCTGTAAACTTTCACCCAAATCACAATAATAACAAAACAAAACAAAACAAAATTTCTACAAATAATTCAGAGATTATACGTATGTTTTAGTGGATAGAAATGATTCAAGTTTTTTGCAAAATAAAAAGCATTCATACTCAGACGGTGTGTCTGAATATATGTGAAATTCATGCCTATGCAAATATAGAACTCACGCCAATTACTATGCTCTTCAGTCTCTAACTTAACTCATACAAAAAACAAATATTTCCTACCCTAAAGTAGCTTGCAATGTAGAAGAATAAATATGTAATATGATTGTGTGCACAAAAAGTAAAACGATGTTCAGGGTGCTATGAACCTCAAAGATGTTTAACTCAGACTGGCAAGTCAGGGAAAGCTACGCACACAAGACAACACTTGAACTGAAGAAGGTAGGCTGACAAGTTTGATTTAACTTGTTTGGGAGTGTATACAGGCCTGTGTGTATAGGGATAAGTTGCAGGATATTCCAGCCAGGATCAGCTTGTACAAAGATTTGGCAGTATGAGAAACTATTTCCAATGGTAAATATTAAAAATAGTTAAGAATGGTTGGAGTATAAGAGAATTATAAGAATGAAACTAAAACATTGGGTTGTAGCATATCATGAAGGGACTTAGACGCTAAGGCAAAGGTTTAGATGTTTATCTTCTAGACCAAAAGGAGCCATTGAAAGTATCTCTTCAACAAATGGTGCTGGTAAAATTGGATTTTCACATGCAGAAAAATGAAACAAGATCCATACCTCATGTCGTACACAAAAACTAACTAAAATTGGATCAAGGACCTAAATATTAAATACAAAACCATAAAGTTCTTAGAAGAAATATAAAAGCAAAGATTTGAGATCGAATTTTTTTCATTGGTAGATTATCAAAAACAAAATGAATCTTTGAGCTGCGGAAAACAAAATACATAAGTGGGATTTCATGAAAGTTAAATATTTATATTCATAAAAAGATTTTATGAAAAGAGTAAAGAGATAACCTATAGATTGAGAAAAAATCATCAGGAACAATATAATACATTGAATATCTAAAATATGTTGAAAACTTCTACAACTTAACAAAAAGATAAATAACTTAGTTAAAACTGAGCAAAGGACAGAAATAGACATTTCATCAATGAGGACATTTAAATGGCCATCAAACACATGAAAAGATGCTCAGTGTCATTAGCCATCAGAAGAAATGCAAATCAAAACCACAATGAGATACCATTTCACTCCCAGTAGGATGTCTAAGATAACAAACAAAAAATGGGAAAATAACAAGAAAGGGATGTGGAGAAATTAGAACCCTCATCCATTGCTAGTGAGAATGCAAAATGTTAGAGCCATTGTGCAAAAACAATCTGGCAGTCCCTCAGAAAACTAGAGGTAGAACTGTCATATGACTCAGCAATTCCACTCCTAGGTATATATGCAAGGGATGTAGTAGAAGTGACACAAAAAAGAAACATGCACATCTATGTTTATCACAGCGCTATTCAGATAGCAAAAAGTTACAAACAATCTGAGTGCGCATCAGTGGATGAATGGATAAGCAAAATGTGGTACATAATACAATGGAATTTTAGCAATGAAGAAAAATGAATTCCTGAAAACACCTTACATTGTGAATGAACCTGCAGGACATTGTGCTAAGCAAATTAGGTCAGTCACAAAAAGACAAATATTTTATGTTCTCACCTTTATAAAATGACACAAATAGGTAAATTTACAGAGATTAATGTTTAGGAACTCTGGTGGTGCAGTGGTTAAGTGCTCAGCTGCTAAACAAAAGGTTGGTGGTTTGAACTCCCTAGCCACTCCTCGGAAGGAAGGTTGGGCAATCCTACTTCCGTAGTGATACTGCCTCGGAAACCCAAGGAGGGGTTGCTATGAGTCAGGGCTGACTTGACGGCACATAACAACAACAACAAGCCACTCTACAGGAGAAAGACAGGATAGTCTGCTTCTGTAAGGATTACAGCTTTGGAAACCCTATGGGAGCAGTTCTACTCTGTTCTATTAGGTCACTATGAGTCAGCATTGACTTGATGGCAACAGATATGGTTCTTTTTGAATGTTCATTAATGGTTACCAGGAGTTGGGGGAGGAAAGGGAGAAGTTATCCTTGTATCTTTGTTTGTTTATAGAAATAGGAAAGCTTTGCTCAGCAGACACATTGAATAAGTATTGTTCTGTTGTACATGGGGTTACTCTGAGTTGGAGCCGACTCTGTGGCATCTAACAAAAGCAATAGGGAAGGTGAATGTAGGGGATAATAGCATGACTGATAAAATTGATGTCAATAAGCTTTACATAGGGAAAAGGGATGAATGGGTAAATGCTAGGTTGTGTATGGTTTTGCAACAACAATACCAACCAAAACAAAAACAACGGATGGTACAGATGCTGGTACTAATTAGACATAACTTTATGGGATTAATACCCTTGGTTTGGGGGTTTAAGGTCTTGGCCTCTGTGGATAATTCAGGTAATTGTCACAATATAGTTCTTAAAGTTTATATCTTATCTCCCAGTATGGTAAGTAGTGTTAGGGGTCTTAAAAGCTTATGAGCGGCCATCTAAGATACAACGATTGGTCTTTATTCTTCTGGAACAAAAGAGAAAAAAGGAAACCAAAGAATCGGAGAAGAAACTGGAATACAGGACTAATTATATCTATGAATTACCTCCTCCACCTTGAGACCAGAGAACTAGGTGGTGCCTGGCTACCATGCTGAACATTCTGATCAGGGACACAATAGATGAATTCTGATTAAAAAAAAGGGAGAGAAATGTGGAATAGTACTTCAAATTCTTAATGAAGTCAGACTTACTAGACCTATTGATGCTGGAGGAGTTCCAGGGACTGTGGCCCCGAGTTGCTCTTCAAATCGTGAATTTAAACCACCCACTGAAGTCATCTTTAAACTCAGTAACAGTTTAGCCCAAAGAGTAAAAATTGTCACCCTTGAGTATTGCATTAATATATATATATATTGTATATATAAGACCAAAGGATCAACAGATATTTTAAAGCATAGATGAAAAAGTTAGCACATAGTGAGTTTAATAAATGGAAGTGAAGCAACCAGAATAGAAACGAGAATGTTGACACAATGTGCAGAATGTAAGCAACATCACTGATCAGTGTCTTTAGAAACTAGAATAGGAGTGAGTTTTGCTGTGTATATTTTCATCAAAATTAAAATATTTAAAAATGCTTATTTTACCTCCTGGATTTTTGGTTTCACTCCCTATACAATTTGTCATAACCTTAAAAACAAATACTGTGATTTGTAATTCTTTACAAATCACAGTAAAACCTCACACTCTAAGAACATCATTTCTGTTATTTGATAAATGTACATTGCCAGGACACTGTGAACTCTTTTCATTGAAATGCAATCATCGATTAATTATATATATATATATATTTGTTGTTGTTGTTGTTGTTATGTGCCGTCGAGTCAGCCCTGACTCATAT
>NW_006921706.1:1779523-1782137 GCF_000298275.1 Orycteropus afer afer
TGGAAGTCACAGAAGTGGGTTCAGTTCCAGACCTGAAGGGCAGCTAGGGGCCACAGTCTCAGTGGTTCTATCAGGCTCTAACAGCCCAGCAAACTTGGTCCTTTTAAGTGATTTTGAGTTTTGTTTCACATTGTTCTCCCCCTCTATCCAAGATCTCCTACACAGATTCCCCTCTGAGTGGCTGACAGTGATAGCCAGGGACCATCCAGTTCTTCTGGTCTCACAGTCCTATAGGCTGAGGATCACATGGTGTACCAGTCACTTGGACTAATTCTTTCCATGAATCTTTGGTTTTCTTCATTCTTCTTTGCTCTGGACAAGGAGAGACCCATCGTTGCAGCTACGTGGCCACTTGGAAGCTTTTAAGATCCCAGTTGCTACTCACCAAAGTAGGATATAGAACAATGCTTTTGTGTAGTATGTTATTACAGTTGAGCTTGATGTCCCCTGCGACTATGGTCCAAGCCCATAGGTCCAACTACTTGCTCCCTCTGGTTAGCTGGCTGTGGCCAAGAAGAGACTACAACCTTGTCCCTTGTCAGCTCTACTATGTATCTGGGAATTTTTACAGAACATACCAATACCATACGAATACACTTGTAGAAACATTGTCTGCTGACCTTTTACATGGTCTTGGCCCTGCCCCACCCCCTGCATAGACATACCTAGTAGTTCAGCCTGTCCACCCATCTATTCACCCATATACCATGTTTGCATTCACTGACAACACAGTACTGTATGTGCAAAAGGGTTCATCTTTGTTGTCTGTACCTCCCATGTACCTCTCTATATCTTCCTCTTCCTCATAGCCACCGTGTTGATCAAGCATGTTTTCTTATCAGGAGACAACTTGAATATTTAATAACACACTTAAATGTGTATGAATTCATAGAAGAATTCACTTAATATCTTATAACCAAATGGTTTGCAAAGAAGTATGTAAAAATTTATACATAGTTAAGGTGAAAGATTAAGGATGCTGACGGTAGAATCTCCCATAAAAGTCTGCTGCAGGACCATCTTAACTGATAGAATTGAAGGAACAAAGCTAGAAGAAGGTAATTAATCTTCAAAAGTGAAAATGTTGCACTAGCACTTGTCACATTTGAGATATGATTTTTCAAGAACCATAGAATAATCTACTTTTAAAAGTGAAAATAATCTACTTTTAAATGTGAATTTATGACATTTCCTTAGCATTCTTTTTTATTTTTAATGAAGAGTTTTCAAGACTATTAATCTAAGTAACATTTATATAATATCTGATCAAAATTTCTCCCGGGCCAGTTTGACAAAATAGCTCATCATTGTTAAACAGTAAGTGACAGAGAGTTTTAATGGGTTTCCTTAACAAGGACCTCATGAGGAAAAGGGGATGACTTCTTATTCTGCAAAACATGTTCTTTTCTTTTTGATGATCCTTTGTGAAAAGGAAGACCTGCACACAGACAGCCAATCTCAAATATAATAATAATAATTATTATTATTTGGGTAATCTCATGTTATTGGACAATCTAAATATTTAACAACAAGAGTTGTAAACTATAAGTTAATATAACATTGTAAGTTACTACAAGATAAATTATTCACCCATTAAAAATTGTGAAAGAAGAATATTTAATGATGTATGGAAATGCTCATTGTTAAAAGAATATAAAATTGGATACACAAAAATATTAAAAAATTTATGTAACTATAGTACATTTAGGAGCTCTGATAGCATAGTGCCTAAGGCACTTGACTGCTAACTAGAAGGCTGGTGGTTCAAACCCACCAGCCACTCCTCAGAAGGAAAGTTGGGCAATCTACTTCCGTGGTGATACTGCCTCAGAAACCATGGATATATATCAATAGAAAATATATGTAAATGTTATATATTATGATTATGTTTTATGCTCAATGTATGTGGATATACACATAAATGTATATAACTGGGAGGGGATATGTTGAAATATAAACAGGTGTTTTCCTTGTGTGATAGTTTAATTGATGTTACATTTTTACAATGGTTGTAAATAATGATTATAACAAAAATAATTATTTTTATAATCACAATTTTAAGATTAAGCATTGTAAATAAGATATCATAGGTTTTCACATCAGATACATTTAAATCTGTGGTCTGATATTCACTAATTAAACTTTTCTGAATCAAATTTTTGTCTTCTCTAAAAGCGGTATAATGTATAACGGCAGGGAAATTGGAAGTTGTCAAAAATGGAATGGAACATATAAAGATCCATATATTAGGCATCAGTGAGCTGAAATGGATGGGTATTGGCCATTTGGAATCAGATAATCACCTGGTCTACTATGCCAGGAATGACAAATTGAAGAGGAATGGCATGACATTAGTTGTCAAAAAGAACATTTCAAGATCCATCCTGAAGTAAAGTGAAGTCAGTGATAGGATAATATCTATATGCCTACAAGAAAGACCAGTTAATATTACTATTATTTAAATTTATGCATCAACCACTAAAGCCAAAGATGAAAAAATTGAAGATTTTTACCAACTTCTGCAGTCTGAAACTGACCAAACATGCAATTAAGATATATTGATAATTACTGAAGATTGGAATGTGAAAGTTGGAAACAAAGAACCATAGGTAGT
>NW_006921706.1:1788742-1790283 GCF_000298275.1 Orycteropus afer afer
TCTATCTGTCTGTCTATCTATCCATGCATCCATCCATCTATCCATCTATCTATCCTCAGTTATATAGGATAAGAAACAAAAACAATGTTGCAATAAATTAGGAAAAGAAAATAAAATTTTAAAGAAACTAATGGACTTATCTGATAAGCTAATGGGTCCAACAAAAAACATCAGTGAATCTCTTTTGGCTTAGTTTTTTGAGAATAAAAATACAGAAATACAGATTTTATTTTATTTTTTTTTTGGTCAATTGTCCTTTGTTTCCCATAATATATATACCTTGACATTTTTTCTGTCTAGGTAAGAATATTCTGAAAGTATAGTGTCCTGTCATCAATGACTAGGTGGTAGCATGTTCTACAGAAACTTAATGTGACCCATTTAGATCTTAAATTCACTCATGGCTATGCTACTGGAATTTGTAAGGCATCAGAACTCCAGAAGGTTAACATGATAAAATGCAAAAGCCAGTTATAAATTGGACCCATAAAAATGCAAAGTAGGGATTTTTCTACATGACTTTATGAAATATAGAACCAGTCACTCTGTTATTTTTATTTTAAAGGTTAACAGACAGATAAACTAACTTCTTTTCTTCTCAGAATTACATTTTTGTAATAAAATTTATCCCTTCTTTAAGAGTAATAGAAAAAATGAATAAAATTTTCTATACCTCAGGCTAACACAAAATTGCAGCCCAAATGAAATTCCTCTGGCATAAATCTGGGTTCATAAACTTCAGTCTTTTGAGTATCCTATAAAAATGGTTATCTAAATTGAATTTAAGAGCTCTGGTAGCGTAGTGCCTAAGGCACTTGACTGCTAACCAGAAGGCTGGCAGTTCAAACCCACTAGCGACTCCTCAGAAGGAAGATGGGCAATATACTTCCATAGTGATACTGCCTCGGAAACCCAAGGAAGGGTCGCTATGAGTTAGGTCCGACTTGACGGCACATAACCTCAACAAACAAATTGAATTTAGTTGATCTTTTTATTTATATAAAAAAATTTTGCATAGTAGATATATGCAATGGTGATTTTCTTTCTTATAATAGCTATCACTCTTAAACAACTATGATATGTGGGCACATAGAGGAAGATTTGACAGACATGAGCCCTTCCCTTAAAGTGGTTGCAGTCTATGTTTGATAACACAGATGAGAACAGTCACATAAAGGGTATCCAAAAAAACAAACAAAAAAAAAACCCCCAAAATACTATCATCTAGTCCATTCCGACTCATAGAGACCCCCATTGCATTTCCAAGGATGTAAATCTTTATGGAAGTAGATTGCCATATTTTCCTTCTGTAGAGCGGCTGGTGGGTTTGAACTGCTGAGCTTCTGGTTAGCAGCCAACTGCTATCCACTAAGCCACCAGAACTCCTTAAAAAGCTATTCAGATTTTCCTGGATACCCTTTGTATCATTCTCCAGGAGAATGAATAATACTGACATTAAGAAATAAAAATAATGAGATTTTGGTGCATTTAGGAAGAGATCAGCAAAAGATCTCTTTTCTACTGTGAGTCTTGAGGCTGTG
>NW_006921706.1:1790383-1791501 GCF_000298275.1 Orycteropus afer afer
AAAACTAGGTACAGTAGTTTGAATTAGGGATTTTGGTGCTCTGAACAGCTCACTGAATCAGAGTGCACCAAACACAGAAGAGCAGAATTAGAGGAAAGGGACAGGGAGACTATTTAAGAAAGAGCTACCTGGCGGAGGATGGACGGGAAGCTGAGAGAGGCCATTGGAAACTTCCCTGGGGCAGTCACTGACTGGCAGGCGAGGGCGGCCACCTGAGATCCCCACGAGCCAAGAAAGAAGACACCTTATATCAGCATACCCGCGACCACTCCAATATCCCAGCAGGGAGCCCTAGGGATCTGCCTCCCGCACCTGATTTTGTCAGTAATTTGGGTCATCAGGGTGCAGGCGGGCATGCTCCCCACTGCTGAGACTCAAGCGGAGAACTCACTGTTGCGCCAGGAAAGTGAGTTCCCTCCCCTCTCAGTGGGTCACTGATTGGGCTTGTGTCAGCCTGGGAGACATCTTACTTATCTTTGTCATAGATATCGGGACCACAGTTTACTAGCAGGTACTCTCCCGACTCCAACACTGCTGAAATTGCACGCATCTTTGGTGCCGCAGGTGGGCGGTATCACAGACAAACTCCAAAGCCAGCCATTAGGGGTCTGGTGGGATTGTGCCAGCGCTGTGGGCAGATGGAGTAGGGAGAGAGAGGAAGCCGTGGCTGAGTGTGGTCCCAGGAATCTGCCTTGGATCAGGTCTTTGGCGCTGAGGGGCCTCGGAAGTGGGGTCTTTGAGTGTGCCTGAGCCTGGCGTAAAGTTGCGACTCCCTAACAACAAGAATATTTCCTGAGATTGAGCCGAAGTCTTGTAAATAACTACGTCATCAATAATAGCCTGTGCAAAGCCCTAGAAATCGACCCTAGCAACACCAAGCTTTCCTTCTTCTGCTCCCACCTTCTCTGCCAATAACTTCACTCATTCAAGAGAAGAAACCATATTCAACCAATTACCATAAAACCTCCTGTTTCGAACTCTAAACCCTCTTTATGACAAACAGAAACACATATCCACATTCCACACAGTGATTCCACCATCACAAAGAAAACAGCAGAGCAACCCAACATACCTGAATCAATAATAAAATAAAATACACCAGCTTCACCTTTTCAAAA
>NW_006921706.1:1792138-1800911 GCF_000298275.1 Orycteropus afer afer
ATGGTAGAATTTTGCAAGACCAACAACTTGTTCATTGCAAACACCTTTTTTCAACAACACAAACGGCAGCTCTACACATGGACTTCACCAGATGGAACACACAGGAATCAGATTGACTACAGCTGTGGCAAGAGGTGGTGGAAAAGCTCAATATCTTCAGCCAAAACCAGGACAGGAGCTGATGGTGGAAAAGACCATCAACTGCTCATATGCAAGTTCAACTTGAAGTTAAAGATAATTAAAACAAGTCCACAAGAGCCAAAATATGATCTAGAATACATCCCTCCAGAATTTAGAGATCATCTAAAGAATAGATTTGATGCATTGAACACCAGTGACCAGAAACCAGAAGAATTGTGGGATTAACATCAAGAACATCATCCATGAAGAAAGCAAGGGTCACTAAAAAGACAACAAAAGAAGAGAAGACCAAAATGGATGACAGAAGAGACTCTGAAACTTGCCCTTGAGCGAAGAGTAGCTAAAGCAAATGGAAGAAATGACAAGATAAAAGAATTGAACTGAAGATTTCAAAGAGCAGCTCAAGAAGACAAAGCCAATTACTATAATGAAATGTGCAAACCAGCAAAATAGTCACGGAAGTCTATGCAAACAAGATAAGTGCAGAAAAGAGTTGCTTCCCTTTCCTATGTTTCTGGGAGAATTTCAGTGATAGTTTGAGTAGCAGAAGGAAAGAATTCAGGGAACTCTGAGGGGTAGATACTCTAGATACCAGATACATCTCCTGAAATACAATGATGATTTTTATCCACTAAGAATATAATTAGATTATATATAAACTGTCAAAATGGTGCTGTATGATGAAGTCATTAGTAACTAACAATTGAGAATCCCACAACTAGATTCAGTAATAAGGCAGGAAGTAATATGGACCAAAGATCTGTATTAGTTAAAAGCACATTCTTTGGAGTCAGACATCAGAATTCCAATATGGCTTGGCCGCTTATTATAGCTTAATTTCTAAGCATAAATTTTCTGATCTGTAAAATAGGTGTAGTAAATAGTCCCTTTAAGTCCATTCTTTTCTATTTAGCAGCAATGGCCTACGGTTGGGATTGAACATGAAACTCATGAGACACAATGTATTTTAACTAGCGCCAAAATTTTTAGCTTTAAGAGAGGGTAGGAAGGAAACAGCACAGCACATGGAGCAACAACATAGCAGAGGCTATGCATTCCCCACGACTAATATACACTGCTTTTGTTGTCCCAGGCCTTCCACACTTGGAACTCTTATCACAAGATATGATGCTGGACCTCCTCAACTTAGGGGAGAAGTCAGCTCTGCAATGTCTTTGGCTCTTATCTTTAATCAAGCATACAGTCAGCTCAGGTGCTCACAATGAGCCTCACTTTTCAAAGAAGTCGTTTCTTATTAGTATGGATTACTTATATAATGTTCTGGACAATGAGACAGGTGGTTGGTCCAATACATAGTTTTTGACTGGATTCTTATCTTCTATCTGGCATCCTATTTTTCTATAAATTCTGTGGAATATGTTGCTAGGAGAATTGACCAAGGGGCAAATGCTCAGGCATTCCTAAAGGTAGAGGAAAGGTCACATACACAGAACTCTTGCCTCCCAGATTCTACCACATTGAGTTTTATGAGAATTTAATGACATAGTACGATTACAATACTCAGCATAGTGAATGGCACACAATGCTCAATAAATATCAGCTAACAATTATTAATAAAGTTCCACTTATAAGAATGACATTTGGTTTCAAGGTTTTACCTGACTATATTCTATTTTGGACATATGTTACTATGATCACCGTGGTGACTGGCTTGCTATCCCTACTTGACACACACCTATACACCTTCATAGTTTCCTTAGTATCACATTTAGATGAAATTTTTGCATTATCTAGTAAGAGCTAAAGATACTTAACCGAACTTTGTTTATATTTAATCACTAAAAGAACACTTATATATTTAAGTAGTTATGATGGAAAATAACTTTGGTTATGACATCAAATCTATGTTCATTTAATAATATTGGATTTAAGTCTCTCCTCAGGCAAAGTTGCTCAAGACCTTGGCCCTCTCATCAGTAACTTATGAGAATCATAATAATTTAGTGAAAATTATAAATAGAAATGGGCATTTCATAGCTTTAATTTATATGCACATTTATTCTTCAGCATTATATCTCTTGAAGCAGAGCAGATGGGGAGGTTATAGCATTTTATATTATTAGTCTTCAGAGGGACATAGAAGTAGAGCAAGAAAGGAGAGCAAATTAAGTTGCTCTCTCTGTTTTTTCCAGGGCTACTTTTCTCGATAATCATGATTTCTTGAAATCCATAAATTAAAGAAATATCACATTTTGAGTATTTGGGGTCCTCTTCCCCATAGGCTCTCTTATTTATCAGATTTCAGAACCTTTTGGAGAAAGTTGTTAGGTAGAGATTTATTTTTAGTTATGACATGGATTCTTGTGTTTATTTTCCCCGTTTCGGTCAGTTGTCTTCTCTCTGTATTCTTGTTTCAAATTTAGTCTGAAATCTTACAATGTACTTCAACGTGTTCCACTGGAAAATTGTATGAGGAAAGAATAAGTAAGTAACATTTTTTTTTTTTTTTTTTTAAATACAGAACAATAGCCAACCAAAATTTGGATAATTCCTCCTTTTATATTCTATCATTTCCTAGGTGTCTTTTCAGCTCTCATGAGGAAATTCTCTTTGCTACTTTTTATAAGTAATTTATGGATTTTTAAAGGGGAAGGAAGAGAATTATAGTTTTAATGTACAGGCAATGAGTGCCTTTATTTAAAGGAAATATTTTAGGAGATAAACAGGGGCAACTCTGATGTTTTCAACGATTCTGTGTTTAAGTGGTGTGACTGTTCATTTCTCACCAAGAGTTAGGAGTACTAGCCTCTTAGAAACAGATAATGCATCACTTTCCTAGTGAGCTCATGACTTAATCATGTCCTAGCACATGCAGGCTTAACAGTAAAACATGATGAAGCCCTAGATCTTAGGGTGATATAAAGAAGGAAGAAGCAAAGCTCCAGTTTGACAGTGCCAGGAAAATGAATTCAGCTATAGAGCTGGGTCCTGCTGTGAATAATTAATTATCTGCATATATAATCTGAAGGGCTCAGAGAGAAAAGTCATGGAACAAGTACTCATAGCAAATTGATGAAGCCCTAGGTTTCACTTTACTTCAGCCACATGAGATGTATAGATGGCCCAATGAGAGAGTCAATGGCATCCTGGTTCAGGTGATCTGCCCACTGTGAAAGAATTCTGACTAGGTATTGGGATTGAGATATGGGTGAACAAGTAGTTTTCTTCAGCACTGTAAGGGTGACAGCAAGAGATAAAGCAAGAAAGGACATCAGAACCAAGCAAAGATAGTGCAATTCAGGGAAATATTCCTTCCCTACTGCCTAAGGCATTTGACTGCTAACCAGAAGGCTGGCGGTTCAAACCCACCAGCCACTCAGAAGGAAGGTTGGGTAATCTACTTCCATAGTGATACTGCCTCAGAAAACCAAAGAGGGGTTGCTATGAGTCGGATCTGACTCAATGGCAGCAAGTTTGGTTTTGGTTTTGTTTTATTAGAGACCAAACCCAAAACCAACCCCTCTCTATGATTTCTGAATCATAGTGACCCTCTACGACAGAGTAGAACTGCCCCATTAGGTTTCCAAGGCTGTAGATCTTTACAGAAGCAGACTGTCACATCTTTGTCCTGCCTAGCAGCTGGTGAGTTCTAATCTAAGCACTGACCTTTTGGTTAAGAGCTAAGTGCTTACCCACTGCATCACCAGTGCTCCTTTCCTATTTGTTGTTGTTGTTATGTGCCGTGGAGTCGGCCCCAACTCATAGCGACCCCTCCTTGGGTTTCCGAGGCAGTATCACTACGGAAGTAGGATTGCCCAACCTGGTTTTTAAATCTTAGGTGAAGTGTAAATCCCAAGCTTCTATGAACTAGCTCATTCCTGCAGAGAAGTTAGTACAGATTATGATTACACAAGGCTTTGCACCATATAGCGTTTCTTTGGCTGGAAGATAATTTACAATCCCCATTGAATAATAGGCAGAGGAGTTTGGATATATACTCACTTAGCATCTCCTTCACACCACTCATCCACTCATGCCTATCCTTCCATAGACCCTCACCTTAGGGATCCTTGGAATACAGTAATGTGTAGTTTTAGGAAAAGAGCAGCTGAAATATATAAACACCAATTTTCTAATTCTTCTAACAAACTTGGTTTAATGAATTATTATTTCAAAATTTTAAATTAGCCAATAGGTTTGCCAACTTATTTGTACCCAGTGTTTATTTTTCAAGTAATAGAGACTTCTGATTCCTCTCAAGTATAAAGAATACTAAGATTCTCACTGCAGGTACTTTAATGTTTGTTGTTCTGACATGTATGGATGCTACTAGGATCATGTTATAGGTGCTCTTCTGACTTTGAGAAGACGGAATGTGTTATCTAATTGAAATTATAAACTTATGACCTTGAAACTTCTTCCTCCAAATGTTAGAGATATCACTATTTTATAAAATTATAAGCAGATTTCTTTTTAGACTGATTGGGAAGTATGACTCATATAGTCATTTTCCTAAAATGAAGTGTAAGTCATTAAATGGAAAATTTCTCTAGTTTTTCAATGTTAGACAGTTATTTGTGATGCACATAAAATGCTCTTCAATAGCCTATATTTCAATTTCCAAGCTTTGATGTCAGAATCACCTTATTGAAAAATCATATGCTGTTGTCCAACCCTGTTTTGTCATTGCTGTTAGGTGTTGTCAAGTTCTTTCCAACTGAGAGCAACCCCATGTATAAAAGAGTGAAACATTACCCAGTCTTGTGCCATCCTCACAATCCTTGCTATACTTGAGCCATCATTGCAGCCACTGTGTTACTCCATCTCATTGAACTTCTTCCTCCTTTTCACTGAAATCCACTTTATCAAACATGGTATCCTTCTCCAGGGATTGTTCCTTCTGGTAACATGGAAAAAGTTTCCAAGGACCATTCTGGCTGCACTTCCTCCAGGACAGATTGGTTTGTTCTTCTGGCAGTTGATGATGTTTTCAGTATTCTTTGCTAACACCACAATTCAAAGACATCAACTCTTCTTGGGTCTTTCTCATTTATTGTCCAGCATTTGCATGCATATGAGGTGATTGAAAAGACCATGGCTTGGATTAGGTGCATCTTAGTCTTCAAACTGACATCTTTGCTCTTTAACACTTTAAGGAGGTCATTTGCAACACATATGTCCAGTGCAATATGTCTGATTTCTTGACTGCTGCTTCCATGGGTGTTGATTGTGGATCCAAGTAAAATGAAATCCCTGACAATTTCAATCTTTTCTCTATTTATCGTGATGCTGCTTATTGGTCCAGTTTTGAGATCCAGTCCTGAGTGTCCAACACTAGAGCTACTTGTTTGGAATCACTGGATAACTCTGATGAGCAATTGATGGTCTGTTCCACATTCAGCCCCTGGCCTTGTTCTAACTGGTGATATTGAGCTTCTTTATCCTCTCTTTCCACAGATGTAGCCTATTTGATTACTGTATATTCCATCTGGTGAGGTTGAGGTGTATAGTCACCATTTATATTGTTGAAAAATGTATTTCCAATGAATAAGTCACTGGTCTTGAAAAATTCTATTGTACAATTTTCAGAGTCATTTCTATCACCAAGGCCATATTTTCCAACTACGTATTATTCTTCTCTGTTTCCAATTTTTGCATTCAATAATCAGTAATTATCAATTCATCTTGAGTTCATGTTTGATCAATTTCAGACTTCAGAAACTGTTAAAATCTTCAGTTTCTTCATTTTGGCATTAGTGGTTGTTGCATAAATATGAATAACAGTTGTATTAACTGGTCTTCCTTGTAGGCATATGGATATTATCCTATCCCGTTTCTATCAGGAGAGATCTTGAAATGTTCTTTTTGACAATGAATGTGAGGGCATTTTTCAATTTGTCATTCCTGGCATAGTAGACCATATGATTGTTCAAAGATGTCACCTCCAGGACTAAGCTTTACCTGACCCAAGCCATGGATTTTCAATGTCTCATATGCATGCAAATGCTGTCAATGAATAAGGAAGACCAAAAAATGATTGATGCATTTGGATTATGGTGTTGGCAAAAAATATTGAATATATCATGGACTACCAGAAGAATGAACAAATCTATCTTGGAAGAAGTACAGTTAGAATGCTCTTTAGAAGCAAGGATGGCAAGATTTCATCTCACATATTTTGGACATGTTGTCAGGAAGAATTAATCCCTAGAGAAGGGCTTCATATGCTTGGTAAATTAGAGGATCCATGAAAAAGGGGAAGACCCTCAATCAGATGGATTGGTACAGTGGCCGCAACAATGGGCTTAAGCATAGCGATGATTGTGAGATTGGCACAGGACTGTGCAGTATTTTGTTCTGTTTTACACAGGGTTGCTGTGAATGGAAACAGACTTGAAGCTGAATTGCCTGCCCCTCAAACCATTTCTTACCCTAGGATCTTCTCCATTCTAATATTGAGGAAGGTCATTCAGTATTCAGCAAACATTTACTGATTACCTACTGTATGCTGGGAACTCTCCTGTTGTGTTGTTGTTATGTGCCGTCAAGTCAGACCCGACTCATAGCGACCCCTCCTTGGGTTTGCGAGGCGGTGTCACTACAGAAGTAGATTGCCCAACCTTCCTTCCAAGGAGTGGCTGGTAGGTTTAAACCACCAGCCTTCTGGTTAGCAGTCAAGTGCCTTAGGCACTACGCTACCAGAGCTCCCTGGCACCTAGGTACCAGTAATCCAAAATGAACAAGATATATCTCTGTTCGCAAGTAAATAATAAATAGGAAAAAGAGTTCTAAAATATATCACAACGTGATGCATATTGTATTAAACCAAAACCCCACTGCTATCCATTCAATTCTGATTCATAGCAATCCATTTTAGGACAGTGTAGAATTGCTCTAAAGGGTTCCCAAGACTGTAAATCTTTCTGCTGTGCAGCAGCTAGTGGATTCCAGCTGCTAACCTTTCATTTAGCAGCTGAATGCCTTAACCACCATACCACCAGAGCTCCTCCATATTGTGTTGTTGTTGTTAGGTGCTGGTGAGTTGGCTCTGATTCCTAGTGACCCTACGTACAGCAGAACGAAACACTGTCTGGTCCTGCCTCATGCTCACAATCCTTGCTATGCTTGAGTGCATCAGTACAGCCAGTGTCAATCCATCTCGTTGAGGATCATCCCCTTTTTTGCTGACCCTCTACTTTACCAAGCATGATATCCTTCTCCAGGGACTCATCCCTTCTGATAACATGACCAAAGTAGGTGACACCATTCTGTCTCATAGGTGTCTGGCCATTCTTGCTTCTAAGGAGTATTCTGGCTGTACCTCTTTGTTCTTCTGAAGTCCACAGTATTTTCAGGATTCTTTACCAGCATCATAATTCAAATGAATCAATCCTTCTTTTCTCTTCCTTATTCATTGTCAAACTTTCACATGCATATGAGGCTATTGAACAACCTTGGCTTGGGTCAGGTGCACCTTAGTCTTCAAAGTGACATCTTTGCTCATTAATTTTAAAGAGGTTTTTTTTTTTTTTTTTTTCCTGGAGATTTGCCCAGTGCAATACATCATTTGGTTTCTTTAATGCTTCTTCCAAGGGTGTTGATTGTGGGTCCATATTGTATAAGGTAAGTGTAAAGTGCTATGGGAGCAAAGAAGAAAAATTACCCTCTTTAGGAAAGAAGTAGTTCTGGTGCCATAGTGGTTAAAGCATTTGAATGCTAATCAAAAGGTCTTCTGTTAGAACCCACCAGCCACTTGACGGAGAAAGATGAGGGAGCCTGCTTCCATAAAGATATTTAGCCTTGGGGGATACAAACAGAGTGTATGGACTGTTGGATGAAAACCAATTTGCTCTGTAAACTTTCACCCAAATCACAATTGGAAAAAAAAAAAAAAAAAGCAACAAAACATAGCATATATATACACATAATTTACAGCCTTAGAAACCCTGTGGGGCAGTTCTACTCTGTCCTAAAATGTCGCTATGAATCACAATTAACTGGATGGCTGTATGCTGTGTGTTTGATTTGGGTTGTGAAATACAGTAAGGGGATTCTTCTAGTCTGTAGCTAAGGAGAAATATGAAAAGACTTTAAGGAAAGAAGTGATATGAGTAGATGGATTTGTACAGCCCCTTATATATTAAATGGAAAATAATCTCTTAAAAGAAAGATTGTGTCCTAGTATCTCTCTCTTGCACCAAAACAGCAAACTAATATTGATTTTTTTGAATGAATAAACTCACTGCCATCGAGTCAGATCTGACTCATAGTGACCCCTCCTTGAATGAATACTCAATGTAAAATAATCAGTTTTGATTTTTTAAATTGAATTGATTGGATTACTGTCATCCAGACACATAATCAAAAATTCTAGTTTTCTTGGTATGGGCACTGTTCCAAATGACACTAATTTTGAATTTTTTATGTAAAGTAAACAATTATGTAAAGAGAAAAGCAGTTTTTAGGTTTATAAACATTGAACAAAAATGATGTTTTTTTTTTAATTCTCATATTTCCTCTTGGAAATTTTAGCTTATGTGTAGAATTCCTAAATGCAACTCCACTGTGACAGCTTCATGTGCCATAGATTTTTTCCAGACACACAACACACCAGAGTGGCCTCTCTCCATGCCTGTCCTTCACCAACTCAGAGTTCTTATTCAATCCTTAG
>NW_006921706.1:1801521-1804620 GCF_000298275.1 Orycteropus afer afer
TTGTTGGTAACACTTTTATTATATAACCCTGCTCAGAAGATCCCCATCCCCCATCTGCTCGCTATAATGTTTTCCTCCCATTCTACTCCAGAAGATGCCAAGACAGCCTCCTGGTGGGTTACCTTGGCAACCTCATATGTCATGCTTTAGAATGTCCCAGAGCTGCAGTTTTATTTCCATTTGCATGCACTTCAGTCAGCTAATTGTAAATTAAAAAGGTCTGTTGTAGACCCAACCTTTGTTTTTCTTGCGGTATGTAAAACAGATAATCAGTATCACTGCTCATTAAAATCTACTTATATTTAGTAATGTATATAGGAAAACTTTAATTACTCTTACCTAAATCATGGTATTTTTCACATGACATTTCAAAAAATGATGCAGTCATACCATATAATATTGTATTATGTGAATTAGACACATAATATAATACCCAGTGTGACAGCTTGATCTCATCTTTGAAAAGCATGTCATTTTACAATATTCTGATGACAACCATACAAAGGGTTTTCTCAGTAGAACTTTTGACATGTCAATCAGTATAAGATTACAGTGACTCAAGATTATTTTATTAAGCTAAAAATTTCAAACAGCCTGCAAACAAATATTGAGAATATTTAATCTTACTATTTCATGTCTGAAGGGTAACATCTATTTAACTGTATGTTTAAAAGTTAGTAACATACTCCTTTTTTATATCTTAAAATATTTTTTATGGGAAATGGTCTAAATTTGTATTAATTTTCAAAGATAGGCTTCTCACAGTTCTATAAAAAGCAAGCGAATTAGAAGTCCTAACATTTGAGCAAAATTATATGTAAAGTTAGTAGCAAAGCTGAAATGAAAAGTAATTCTCTCAGAATTTTTTAGGCATCAGAGTGAGGTCAATGGATCACTATTTTCTCTTCAGGAAGGAAAACATCACCATGAATGCTCCACTGTCAGTGAGATGATCTCTGCTTCTCTATAAAGAGTTTAGGCATTCTATGGTCACTCATAACATTCTGAGGAGGATCTTTTTCCATAGATTAGTGACATATGTTTGACCCGGACTCAACATTACCTTGAACTTAACAACCTTCTCTTTCTAAGCAAGGGTCTCTGAAGAGCTTAATCTGAGTATTTTTGACTATCATCATAAATTGAACTGTATAATCCTGCTTTTGTTCCTTAGGGGTTCTGACTGAACATACTTCAATATGTGCAAGGTGATTCAGTGGCTACTTTCTTTTCTTTCAATGGTGTTTTCTTCCAGGCTTGCTATCCTCAGTATGCAGTATTTTAGAGTTGTATGAAAAGGATGGAAACAGATCATCATTGCTCATGAATTTTTGGTTTTCCAAAGTCCTTCCCATCCGAGGAGTATTTAGAAAATCTTCCAAGGTCATGCATCCATTAGGTTTATTTGTGCCTTTTATGAACATCCTCAGAGCAAATTGGTTCTTTCAGAGAGGAGTTTGTAATGGACAATTAACACATTATATGAACCTGGATTAACATATAGAATGTTTTAACTCCAAAAAGGGTTAAAACTAAGTTGATATCTTACTTATCAGTATAAAAATCCTTTGAGGTAGATAACAAACATTGGTCATTCTGGAGACAGAAGGACCGAGCCTCAAACTTTGACAAAATAGTTCAGTTTGTTTATGGTAGATTATCAAAACTTGATTTTGCCTATCCAAGTATTGTTCTTTAAAACACTGTTGAAGTCTTCTCCAAACTTTAGCTTTTCATGACATCAATGATTCATTCTATGTTTTTAAGTTAGTAGTTTTAATGGTTGTATAAGAAAGGAATGCTATTAGCTGGCACTGTGTGAGCTAAGGAGCCCAGGTGGCATAGTGGACAAAGCACTTAGCTGATAATTGGGAGGTCAACAGTTTAAATCCACCAGCCACTCTGTGGAAGGAAGATGGGGCAATCTACTTCTCTAAAGATTTACAGCCTTGGAAACCCAATGGGGGTCATTATGAGTCAGAATTCACTTGATGGCAGTGAGGTTTTTTTCTTTTTCTTTTTTGTATGACTGGTAGAATAGACTACTGCTGGTTCTGAGCAGCTATAATTGAGAGCATTTAGCACATCTTCTGGTCAAGTGTGATTTTTCCATTTAAAATATTTTTAGAAGATCTCAGGTGTATCAAACCAATCTCACTGCCATCGAGTTGATTCCAACTCATAGTGACCCCTCCTTGTGTTTCTGAGGTGGTGTCTCTATGGAAGTGGATTGCCCAGTCTTCCTTTTGAGGAGTGGCTGGTGGGTTTGAACCACCAGGAATGGCTTCAAGTCACTCTTCCCAGTTCACAGGATGTTTTTAATATTGTTCCTTGCAATATTGTTTTCTTTCTTTGTTTTAAAATTTTAAAAATAATTTTATTACAGTATAATTTACATAGAATAAATGAAACATATTTAAGTGCACAATTTGATGAGTCTTAACATATGAATACACTCAGGACACCATCACCACGATCAAGAGAATGAGCATATCCATCAGCTCCCAAGGTTTCTTGTGCCCCTTGGTAATCACTGCCTGCCATACCAAACCATGGATCTGCTTTCTGTCACTCTCTCTTCAGTTATCATTGAGTCAATTCTGACTTATGGTGACCCCCTACTGTCAGAGTAGAACTGTGTTCCATACGGCTTTCAATGGCTGATTTTTTTTGAAGTGGACTGCCAGAACTTTCTTTTAGGGTGCCTCTGGATGGACTCAAATCTCCAACTTTTTGGTCAGCAGCCAAGTAAGTTAACAATTTGCACCACCTAGGGACTCCTCTATCACTCTGTTGTTGTTGTTTTTATGTGCCCTCGAGTCAGATCCGACTCATAGTGACCCCTCCTTGGGTTTCCGAGGCAGTATCACTACGGAAGTAGGATTGCCCAACCTTCCTTCCGAGGTCACTATAGATTGTCAAATATCAAAATTATGTTTATATATTTCTGAGCTTTGTATTTTTTTTCCATTGGCTAGTTTCTCTGTTCTTTTGCTTTTCCCATAGTGTTTTTACTATTGAAGTTATGACATATCTCAATATCTAACAAGTATCTGATTTTTTAGTTGTCATTTTCAAAATTGCCTTAGCTCTTGGTAG
>NW_006921706.1:1818107-1819132 GCF_000298275.1 Orycteropus afer afer
GAGTGAATGCCTCCAGCACAATATCTGTTTGTTGAAACACCTGTCTAACATGGGTGACCCTGTCAGTATTTGATATACCGGTGGCATAACCTCCAGCCTCACAGCAACATGCAAGTCACCACAGTACGACAAACTGACAGATGATTGGTGATTCCATTGCTATAGGTATAATCAATTGCTAAGAAATCATGTGAATAAATTTAATATAATTATTTCAGGGCAATTTTTTCTTCCCAATCAGGAAACTAAGGACTAGCATTAGATCTTTTATCAGAAAATAAATTACTGTGCAGTTTAATTCAATAAGTAATATCTTTTCATTAAATTGATTTTGTGAATGAGAGATCTGAAACCTTGTTAAACACAGTGCATTGTACTTTGTTTTCCATATTTGTCAGATTTAATCTATAAATTCTTCATACCTTTACATTTTGGATGCTTTACAGTTCTTTGATGAGTGCATCTATATGTTTCTTCACATACAGAGCAATTAATCTTATCTTTTCCCTAGAGTCAATTTTTAATACATTAGTTAGGGAAAGGAAATAGAACATAAATTTCAGTGAAGAAATTATCACTCACTTCATTTCCTTTCAGTTTTGAATCATATAGATAGATTAAGTATATGTGATAGCCCCTGGAAAACCCTAAATATTGTCTCTTTTCCACTAAAAGCATACCAGGATGATTTGTAATGTAAAGAAGTAGATTTTTTTAAGTAACTTGCAGGATTCACAGGAATCAGTACCTGGGTGATGTAGATTTTGAGGGAGAAGGGGAGACAATTTTGCCCCAAGGGAAACTTTGGCACTACCTGGAGTCACTTTTGGTTGTAACACCTGAAAGGGTGCTATTGGTGTCTAACATGTAGAGGCTAACGATGCTACTAAAGATGCCACAATGCAAGGTCAGCACCGCATAACAAGGCCCAAAATATCAGTAGTGCCAAGGTCGAGCAAACCTGGCTTAGATTCAAATAGTAATAAAATTTTACAATTCCTTGAGAAGAACCTATTCACAGGGTA
>NW_006921706.1:1819892-1835190 GCF_000298275.1 Orycteropus afer afer
TAGGTTAAAGATAGCTATTTCCCTGCAGTTTGTGAATTGTCTTAATGCAATATCTGACCTAAGAAACAGAAGGGTCCTGATCGCAGGTAAATGGGGAGGAGAGAAAAAGAGAGCCAATAAGCCTGAGGGAAGGGACCACACCTGGTGATGTATCCCTGGGTGGTGCATTAGAGCATAAATTCTGAAGCACTTGGCTTGTGGAAAGTTGCAGTCTACTACAGTGGGAGCTCTAACACCATTTTGAGTCTTGACATAAGGTCACACACCATTTGTGTTCTTTGTTACTTTCCCAGTGTTTGCAGGCCATTAAACTAACAATGTGGGTATGCTTGGACAAGTCTGAGGCAAGCCCAGGGAAGGGCAATTTGCCTTCAGGAAGAATGTGGTTGAAAGTAGATTAACTTGTATGCAGAAAGACACTCACCCAAAGAATTAGGGAACTTGCCTGGACATTTGTTGAAAATGGCTAATCAGATGCATGTTATTAAGTTAATGGTTGGGGTCCTGGTGCCTATGGCTCAGTCATATGATCCCCACTACCTTGTAGCCAGGTTATCAAAGCCCTGGAACTAATCTGAATGTTGTCAAGATTTCTTTTGCCATCTACCATATGCAATGAACACCATGACTGTGTATTCAGCAAATTCCATAGGCCTCTGTAGTGGGTACATGCTGATGTTTTCCCTCATCCAGATACTGTCTTTGTCCTTTTTAACACTTAGTTTAATGGTCTTTATGAATATGTTTGAATATGGCGTCTTTTTTAAATTTATTTTTTTCTTATAGCACAGTGGCTAAGATTGAAAGAGAAATGGCTGCACTGTCGGCTGGAGTCCTAACTGAGGAACCTGAGATTTTTTCTGAGATTGCTTTGACATCACAATCACTAAGGACAGCCAAGAAGAAAAAAAAGATTAGGGGAAAATGGAATAAACAAAATCTGAAAGCAAAGGGTATAGGAATATATGGTGAATACAGTGCTTTGTTGTTCTGTGACTTTTCAGTAGGAGCTGTTAGGTGTCGTGGAGTTGGACCCTGACTCATAGCAACTCCTCCTTGGGTTTCAGAGGCTTTATCACTATGGAAGTAGATTGCTCAACCTTCCTGCCGAGGAGTGGCTGGTGGGTTTGAATTGCCAGCTTTTGGTTAACAGTCAAGTGCCTTAGGCACCATGTTACCAGAGGGATTGCCTATCTCCCCAAAAGAAGTTGGGGAGCATGAGGAGCGTCTTGACTCAACCAATTCCTAGTGGGAAGTAAGGTGCTAGTCTCTCAACCAGTAACCTCAGATGGCTTAGTGAACTTGGGTCATGAGACCAGGTAGGGCGCTGGGACTTATGGGTTTGGTCCAAGGGTGCCTACTCGGGCTGAGCTTTCACCAGTGTCACTGCTCGCGGTGGGACCTTTGCAAAGGAACTTGAGTTACAAGGCTCTGACGAACGAACGTGCTGGCGTGTTGGGGCTGCTGCGGGAAGGTTGGGCCGGTGGCACCCTGGGTGTTTCCCTGCAGGCGTGAGTGGAGGTTAGGAAAGGCCTTTAGGGACCGCTGCCACTGCATTGCGGCCGGAGCCCTCGGCTGGGGCAATTTTGGGCATGGGGTCAGAGGATGGGAGGGCGGTGGCAGCGTAGACTGTGTGTCAGAGACCAGAGGTGCTCCCTCACGCTAGAGCGTGCGGGTTCTGAGCAAGGAGCCTTTCTGATTCACACCAGGCCGCGTTCCGCTTCCTTGCCTCCCGTCTTTCCGACGACCCGCGCCCTGCTCATTACAAGGTGGTGAAGGAAGCCAAGTGCCTCTCGCCAGTACGTCCTTTTTTTTTGCGCATGGCCCCGCGAAGTCACAGAGAGAGGGCAACTTCTAGTCCTGTGCCCTCTGCTCTCTGCCCAGGCCTGTTTGGAAATAGCCTACTGGGAAGACTGGCGATTGTAAGTTTTGTCTGCTTAGTTCCTGAAAAGTTCAGATTTTTATTTATATTTTTTTTGGTCTGTTTGTGGTGATGCGGGTGGGGCAGAGGAGGGTGGGGATGAGGAGGGTGGGGATATGGCGAGAGCAGGTTGATTTGCCTGGGTGGAAATAAATATGTTTGTGGTATAGTTCCTCGTTCCCAACTCTTACCTTTTATTCTCTTGAACAAATATAACCTGAAGCTAAGTGCAGTGAAAGATGAAGTTAACCATAAAATTGGAGGTCTGTCATTAAATAGACCTAGTTAATGGAATCTATTCAGCTGAAACAGACTTAGGTAACAAGGAAGTGGCAAGATGTCATTATAAAAACTTAAGTTGTTTGTACCTTGCATGCATTTAGAGATAAAGTTAATTTTATATGAACAGAAAGCTAAACTCAGTGCCAATTGTATTAAACAACCAGAAAAAAAAAAAAAAAGGACTGGCACTATGTATACATCTTACTAACCACCTTTTTGATTTTGTGAAAATCAGCTCAATGTAAAATGTTTTGAAGGAGGCTTTTTTTTTTAGGGGGGGGTAGGGGAAGGGAGATAAGAGTTTCTGGTATATAAAAGAAGTTTAATGCCAAACCTTTAAGCTAAGCTATGTCAACAGAACTTTAGCTACACATAAGATAGAGGAAAAGGAGTCTGAAGATGTTTGTTGGAGCTTGGCTTATTGATTTGTGTGGCTCAAAACAAGTCATTTAACGGTTTGAGGCTAGTTTCCTCAACCTTAAAATTAAAAGATAGACAATCAGTGGTTCGGATAGTAGGAATATGATATAAAGTTATTTTTTTCAAACTGTGTGTGCTTAATCAACTTCTCCAGCTCCTACAGCTTTACATGGCCAGGTGGTGGTGGGGTGAGGGAAGTTGGGTGTGTTTCCCAGGTGATTTGATCATGGTCTCTTAATTCACTGTTTCCCCATTAGGAAATCCTTGAATCCCATTGGACTAGAATAAGTTAGGATCTAACTCTATAAACTACTGAATAATTTTTTGTTGTTTCTTTGCTTGCTTTCTCTGCCCAAAGTTTTCCTTTGGTCATTTTTCTCTCCCTGAAGAACCTTGGTAGTAAAATATAGATTACCAAGTAGGGTGGGATGGTGAATAGTTTACCTCTGAATTGTATTAGGAAAGGTAATTATTCCCTTGTGTTGTTTTATTTCTTGTTATGAGTATGGCATAACACATATTAAATTCACTGTAACAGGCCTAGCATTTTCAAAACAGATAATTTTGAAGTCTTATTAGGCTATGGGGGAATATCTCTAAGCCAATTAAACCTTTAATTTCTAACTTGACTCATTTGTCTGAGATTGTTTGGGTGAGTCCTTCCACTTAAAGTGAACAAACTCACCGAAGCAGGCTTTTCGTACTGATCGTGTGCCCTGTGTCTAACAGCAGTTGAATTGAACAAAGGACTGAATAATAATTTCACTTATATTATATATATATATATATAAAATATGTAGGGAGCTCTGGTACCGTAGTGCCTAAGGCGCTTGACTGCTAACCAGAAGGCTGGCGGTTCAAACCCACCAAGGTTCAAACCTTGGAAGGAAGATGGGGCAATACTGCCTCGGAAACCCAAGGAGGGGTCGCTATGAGTCGGGTCTGACTCGACGGCACATAACAACAACAACAACATATAATATGTATAACATATAATATATAAAATAATATATATAATAATTTCTACTTTGAATCATTAATATCTGAGATGAATCATTATCATTTTGTCAAATACATAAGATATTGATAGACCATGATTAGAAATTCTTTTTTTTTGTATTTGTTGCTATAATAGACATGTGGTAATGAAAATAATTAAATTTGCTCTTAAGTTACATCATGAATATACTTGAATCCATAGGTTTTTCAAGTAAAAAGCACAGCTATCCCTTTTTCTGGCTGATATTAATCATTGATACTAAAATATGAATGAAGAGAGTTCTCAGCCCTTGATGAGAATTAGTATTTGGTTATGTTGAATGGATAGTCTTTACAGATTCAATTCTCTAATGTATTCCTCAGTCATTTCCAAGCTTACAGTAGGAGATAATTTTCTCATTTCTCTTTAAATCTCTAATATTTCACAACAGGATGATAAAATTGCAGAATCTCAACTAAGGAATAAAAGGAAACAATGGGTGCCCAACATATTCCACTGTGAGGTATATACGTGGAAAGGAACTAGAGAAAATCTAGTTTTCAACTCTTAAAACTTATTAGAAACATATATTAGGGGTAAGTAGGAGTTTGATGAGGATGTTAGAGGCCTGGTGATAATTATTACCAAATTATTAGCACTTCTGCCTCTTGCCCACAGAGGAAGGGAAAACAATGTTTCATGAAGGAGGCGAAAAAAGGACTCTCTCTCACTTGGAATCAAGTAAAGGAATTTCAGAGTGTCTAATCTTAGGAGCATATATGTGTTCTTTGGGGTTTTGGCAATATATATATGGTGTGTGTGTGTATTTTAATAGTGCATTTTAGGTGAAAGTTTACACAGTGAATTAGGTTCCTGTTTAAGAATTTTTATACAAATTGTTCTGTGACATTGGTTACAATTTTCACACTGTGTCAGCATTTTCATTATTTCCATTGATCTAGCTTCCCTTCCCCTTCTTTCCTTCTCATCTTTGCTTTTGGATCTACTGTTCAGCTAAAAGGTGACCTCTGAGAATAGTTTTCAGTTCTATGTTAACAGAGTACTTTAGGACAGTCGTCTCAGGGGTTCCTGCACTAATAATTCTGTCCCCCCCACCCAAGTGAATTTGAGTTTTGTTTGGATTTTTCTCCCATTGTAACTGGGACCTTTTCTATTGTGTCCCTGGTCAGACAGTTGGTAGTGGTAGCCAAGCACCATCTATGTTTTCTAGTCTCAGGTTAAAAGAGGCCATGTCTGTGTAGGCTATTAGTCCTGTAGACTAGTTTCTTCCTTGAATCTTTGGTTTCCTTGATTGTTGGATGCCAGATGAGTAGAGACCAGTAGGAGTATCTTAGATGGTTGCTTGTAGCTTTTAAGACCCCAGTCATTAGTCACAAAACTAAGATTGTAGAATATTAACTTTGTAAACTTTTTTAAGCCAGTTGTCTAAATTATCCCACAAGACTATGGTTCTAAGATCTTCAACCCAGCAAACCAATTTCATGAGTTGTTTGGATACGTCTGTGAAATCTCAAAAGCTGTGCCCCCATGTGCTTTATTATGTCTATGGATTTATATTTAATACTCACAGACTTATGTTTACATATGGCTATAGATATATATAGGAGCTCTTGTGTGTAGTGCCTAAGGCATTCGACTGCTAACCAGAAGTCTGGGGGCTCAAACCCATCAGCCACTCCTCAGAAGGAAGACTGGGCAATCTACTTAGGTAGTGGCACTGCTTTGGAAACACAAGGAGGGGTTGTTATGAGTCAGATCCGACTTGACAACAGTGAGTATAGATACACCTATACTTACACATGACATGCTTACATATGCCTTTCTATAGATGTATATGCATACACTTCTACCTATGTAATTACATACATATTTTTTAGTTATTATTGTAGTCGCACAATTGAATATGTAAATGAACATTTACTGAGGTAAATTTACTCTTTATCATAAAGTTCTTGATTTGCATGTTGTTGTTGTTATGTGCCGTCAAATCAGACCTGACTCATAGCAACCTCTGCTTGGGTTTCCGAGGCAGTATCACTATGGATAGTAGATTGCCTAACCTTCCTTCCAAGGAGTGGCTGGTGGGTTTGAACCTCTAGCCTTCTGGTCAGCAGTCAAGTGTCTTAGGCACTACGCTATCAGAGCTCCTTTTGATTTGCATAGATACTTAATTTTTAGGAGGAGCTAATTATCTTAATTATCTTCTATTAGTCACGCATCATTAGTTGTGTTTAATAGGCCATTTATGCCAAAAATTAAATCCTATGTTTTTTTTTTTCTGTATTATCTCTCAAGAGCTTTATAGTTTCAGCTTTAACATTTAGGTCTTTGATTCATTTTCAGTTAGTTTTTGTGCATGGGGTGAGGTAAGGATCCTGCTACTTTTTTCTACAACTGGACGACTGGTTTTGCCAGCCTAATTTGTTAAATAGACTGTTTTTTCCCCGTTGAATGGATTTTCACCCTTTGTCCATAGATGGACGCATTTAGTTCTGGGTTCTTAATTCTGTTCCATTGGTCTATGTGTCTGTCATTGAACCAGTACCAGGTTATTTTGATTAATGTGACTGTATCAGAAATTGAGAGACCTCACACTTTTTCTTCAATATTGCTTTAGCTATTCTTGGCTTCTTTCCTTCTTAGATAAAGTTGGATGTTAGTTTTACCATTTCATTACAGAATTTTGTTGGGATTTGGATTGAAATTATATTATACCTATATATTGCTTTCGGTAGTATTGACATTTTCACAATTTTACATCTTCCAACCCATGAGCATGGAATATTTTTTCATTTATATACCTCTTTTAGTTCCTTCAGTAGTATTTTGATAATTGTATGAGTGATTTATATACCAAGTTAGGTTTATTATGGTGGCATAGTGCCTAAGGAATTTGACTGCTAACCAAAAGGCTGGCAGTTCAAACCTACCAGCCACTCCTTGGAAGGAAGATTGGACAATCTACTTCTGTGGAGATGCCGCCTTGGAAACCCAAGGAGGGGTCACTCTGATGTTCATTTTCTTCTTTTCTTGTGACTGTGGCCTTCTTTCGCTGCTCTTTTTCTAATTTTTCAGATTACAGGGTTGCACTATTATTTTGGGCCCTTTTAAGATGTTTAAACTTATTCTATAAATTCTTATCTGAACACTGTGTTTGCTGTAGTTTTGGGATATTGTGTTTTCAGTCTCATTTGATTCTAAGAATTTTCTAATTTCTTCTGTTGCCCAGTGGTTTTTAAGTAAGGTGTTTGTGGTAGTTAAGGTTATATGTCAACTTGGCTGGGCCTGGGTGAGTGGCTGGGCAGTTGGATGTGGTTATTTCCCACAGTGAGATTGGCAAACGATTTCATGATGGAATCTACTGGAGTAGCTGAGTAGCTGCTTTAGGGATGTGATCTGCTTTCAGTATATAAGAAGCAGCTTTGAGGAAGATGTCTAGCTTTTTGGCACGCTTGAACCCTGCATGTAGCCAAATTGTTGTTTAGCAGCCTGCCATGCCTTGACGATCTTGGGACTTTTTCTGGACTTGAATTAGTGCCCTGCTGTGTTGTTTGGTAATATTGCGACTGTGCCCTTTACCTGTTGACCTTGGGTTCGTCAACCTCAGCAGCCTGCAGCTGCCTGAGTGAAGAAAAGCCTGCAGCTTCAGTGGGCTGGGAGCAGGAGGCAGAGCTGAAGCCTGAGTTTGAAGGGCTTTCACCCAGCCCCTAGAGCCTGGCACTTTGAACTTCTAGCGTCTCAAACTCTAAGACAATAAACACCTGTTTGTTAAAACCATTCTACCTGTGGTATGCCTGTTAGAGCAGCACAAAGTCACTAAAACAGTACCATTCAGTGTCCGTGTATTTAATTTTTTGCCCTTTTTTTTTTGTTATTGATTTCTAGTTTTATGACACTATGACCAAAGAAGATGCTTTGTATTATTTAGATGTTTTTGAATTTATTGAGACTTGCTTTGTGGCTTAAAATTGGTCTAGTTTGGAGAATAATGTATGTGTATTGAAGAATGTGTATTGCTTTGCTGTTGGGTAGTGTGTTCTGTATATGTCTATAAGGTTGAGTTGGTTGATTGTATTTAGATCTCTTGTATTTTTATTGAGTTTCTGGTTCTGTCTTTTGAAAATGATATGTTAAAATATATTATAGAACTATTTACTTCTCCTCAGTTCTTACTTTGTTTTACTTATTTTGGAGATCTGTCATTGGTTGCCTGAATATTCCCTGTGGTTATGTGCTCTTGCTTAATTGATCTTTCAGTCATTATATAACACCCTTCTTTGTCTCTTACAATGGATTTTGGCTTCATCTGTTTAATTAGAGATTATTATTGCCACTCCTGTTCCTTTGGTTACTGTTTGCTTTACACATTCATTTCCATCCTTTTATTTATTTATTTATTTATCTATCTACTTATCTATTTATTTATTTTTAATTTTTCCTATTTATCCCTTTGTATTTAATGTCTGTTTCTTGTAGGCAACATATTGATGGGTCTTTTTTAAAAAAATTCATTTGACCACTCCTTGCATTTAAACCATTTACATTCAGTGTGATTATTGATAGGTATGAATTACTGCTGTCTTCTTGTTATGTTTCTATTTATTTATTTTTTGATGGTGTGAACAGTTTTTGTTCTGTTTAATTTTCTTTGCTGAGTTGTTTTTGTTTGTGGATATTCCTTTCATATCCTCTGTTGTTGTCAATTTTATGCTTCTTGATTCTTTTCAGTTTTCTTCTTTATTTTGGTAATTTTTTTTGTGGTTACTTTGAAACTCTATCTTCCTAAGTTTAAAACAGTCTGTTATATCTTTATTGCCTTGACACTCTCTATATATAGAAGTTCGAGAACAACACCATTTATTGTCCCTTTCCTTTGGAAGTTGTCATCATTTAAAAGTTGCATCTCTGGTTTCCTGTTTTCCATTTTGCAGATTTGCTTTACTTTTGAGAGTTTTTCATCTGGGATGGTATCTGGGTGACGCTGTCATGTTTCTTGATCTCAGATTGTTGTCTGATGTCATTAATTCTCTGTCTGAAGGACATCCTTTAATATTTCTTATAAGGTTGGTCTGGTCTGGTTTTTAAAATATCCCCTTAATATGTCTCACATCATATTTGAAAGCTAATTTTGCTGGATATGTGATTCTTGGTTGGCAATTCTTCTCTAGCATGGTTTTATATATCTCATCCCACTGTTGTCTTGGCTGTATGGTTTCTGCCGAGAAATCAGTGCTTAGTGTTATTGGGTCCCCTTTATGTGTAATATTTCATTTTTCCATAAGCTGCTCTCAGAATTCTTTTTATTTTAGAAAGTTGATAGTGATATTTCTTGGTGACTTTCTTTTGCGGTCTATCCTGCATAAGGTTTCTTGAGTTTCTTAGATGGAAAACTTCTTCTCATTTCAAGATATTAGGAAAATTATCTCAATATATTTTCACAATCCTCTGCTTTTTTCCCTGTCTTCCAGAATTTCAATTATGTGTAAATTCTTCCTTCTGTGTCTGAAGGGAAAACAGGCTTTGTGAGGCTGAACATGATCACCTTTTGCTGTCTACAAGCTCATTTCCATTTATTTAATCATTTTTTGTAACTCCTGCTGCAGTGGCCTTGTAAGCTGAAAGTTGGCATGTAGCTATTATTGTTCACCATATCCATAAAATCCCTTCCTCCTACTGGGGAGAGTGAAGAATTGCCTTGGTTCTGCTGCCAACCAAGACCCTGGCTTTCATGAAAGTCTCCTTTGATAAACTCCTTTGTTGCCATCCTGGAGTTACCTGCTTTTTTCTTTGGTCTCATGGCATCCTGAATATTGGGAAAAAATATCAAGTTACTGGTTCATGCAGCAGCAGTTGGTGAGCCAGCCAGGAGACTGAGGAAATGGTGAATGGCAGTGAGGCTTCTATGGGGAAAATCCAGGGTTGGCCAGCAACCTATATATGTGGAGGTTTGGCCCATGTTCTTGACGTGCATGGACACTTAGTGGCATAGTATGGTTGTGAGAAAACATGTGCTTTCATAAGTGTGGACAATGTGGACAAGAGGCTAGGAAAGTGGGTGACAGCCATGGGTAGCTGCTTCTCTGGACCATTTGGCTGGCCAATGATGTCCAGTTAACCACTGAAGCACATGTAAGAGCATTTCAGGCAGAATTACAGTTGGAAAGGGATGTACAGTAGTTGTGTGTGGACATGGCTGGCATTGTGAATAGCCTCCTCTATGAGCAGTATGAGCAGCAAGAAACAGTCACCTTCAGGTTTCCAAAAATGCAAGGGAGGAAAGCACTGAAAGCAAAGGTCAGGACAATGCTGATGAAGGGTGACTGGGACACAAACATCTGAAATCCTTTGGAAAGCAAGTTAGAAAGTGTCTTGGATGTGTGGAGGTGATGGTAGAGGAGCCTGGCTTTGCATAGCAGCCCTTTGGGCACAGCCACTAATTTCCCATAAGATGAAAGCTACCCACAAGCCTGATGAGTATAGGCAGGAAATTTTGCCTGCCAGTTCCATGACATTGTGGGAATACATATTCATTGAGTTGACAAAACTGCATAGGAAATTCCAGCAGAAAGGAAAGGAGACCATTGCAGTTTAGTTATGACTGTGGGATATCAGGGTGATAGTGTCTCTTTAAATGGAGCTGTTACAGAGAAAATGACCAGTAACACAACTCCTACACTCTCCTGCAGTACTTACATGCTTCTTGGAACACAGGACACACATACTCTCATGGATTGGGTCACTCTGAGTTTGTAGAAAAGCATGACCAAATGAGGGGGACATCCTTAGAATGATTGGGAAGTGATCTTCTGTAGAGGAGCTCCAACAACTAATATAGGAGCTAGGTATGTACTGTACCATTTATGCCAAACACTTCAGGAGACCAGACCATGAATTCTTTACTGCAGGAAAAAAAAGAAAGATCTTGCAGGCAGTTCCACCCTCCAGGTATGGCATACTGGTAGCCACAATAAATCCCTTAATGGACCAGATGGTTTACCAGGTGAGATAAGCCATATAGCTGACTAGATGAAACTGAGGGCTAGAGGAAAAGGTGTGGGCTGTAGGAAGAAGGAGAAAAGGAAGTTTGAAAAGCTTGCAGAATGACCATCCTTTGAAAGTAACCCGAAAGCAGATGTGGGTGGATTTACTGGCTGCCAGATGGCAATAGAAAAGATTGACCAAAACTGCAGTTGGTTGGTTGTCTACCTTTGGAAGAATCTGAAGCCAGAGTAACAGTACCACCCTCTGAGTCCTACTGCACCCGTGAAGAAGTGCCCCCTTGCCTGCAGGTAGGCCTTGCTAATCTCTAAGGACTAGGGGTGACTGTGTATCATTCACAGGTTAGGTCCCTCCAGTGGGTCTGGAGGCCCCAACTCATAGCAACCCCTCCTTGGGTTTCCGATGCAGTATCTCTATGGAAGTAGATTGCCCAGTCTTCCTTCCAAGGACTGGCTGGTGAGTTTGAACTGCCATCCTTCTGGTTAGCAGTCAAATGCCTTAAACAGTATGCCACCAGAGCTCCCAGGAGGCCCCATGTAGATGTCACAATAGAGGACAAACAGGCAATGGGGTCTAGCTCTGGTTGATAAGGAGAAAATGTACTCTTATCTCTAGAAACCCTGAGGGGCTTCAAAGCACCACCATCCCACCCTTCCAGCAATTGATAATTGATGAGTATGGTGGAAAGTCCAGTGGTGTAAGCACTCCTGATCCTATAGATGGGGCATATTCCCCCTAAACCATATCAAGTTTATATTCCTCAATACCAGAATACATTCTAAGGATGTGTGTCCTCATGAGAGTGGCTTTGACTACATCTGTAGGAGAATCCAACTGCAAATGAGGGTGGAGCAAAGAGACCTGAGGGAGGAACCAGTGACCCTGCCCTAACCATGAAGAGTGGTAAACATCAGATAATATGTGCTCTTTGTGTGTGTGTGTGTGTGTGTGTATGTACACAGTTACTGACTTAAGCCAGGCATTCCCACAAAAGCAGATGCCAGGTCTGTTGACAGCTCCCCTTCTCAAGCATTGGAGGCATTCCTTGGAGTGTGGCGCCTCTGGGCAGAACCAGTTGGGTAGCTGTGAGAGACATGTGGGGGGCATATTCATGCTTCTGTGACAAAGAGGGGAGGGGAACAACATCACCTTTTCCTGGACTCAGACTATTACAGAAACCTGCATCTTGGTAGGAGACTGCAGTGCTTGTTGGTGTTTATCACCTCTGGTGTGGATTAGGTAGATTGGTACCTGAACAGAGTGTGCTGGTGAAACCCACCTCTGTCTGTTTTGAGCCAAGTAGAAACCCATGGCTTCTGTTGTCTCCTTCCCAAGTTGCCTTCCCAAATAGTAGGCTAGTCTCCTATGTCCCACTGCTAATGAGTGATAGGGCTGACGAATGCCATTGAATGGTTATAGCATAAATACCCCTATGGAGAATTGCATTGGTCCTGGTTCCACACAGGACTTGCCTTGTATGTAAGTCTCCCTTAATAAACTCCTTTGCTGCCATCCTTGAGTTGCCTATTTATTTCTTTGGTTTCACAGCACCCTCTACATTTGGGGGTAAATTTTGAGTTACCAGTTCATGCAGCAACAGTGACCCACATAACTCTTAAGCTATCTTCAGTTTTAGAATCTGATTGTTCCTCAAACAGATTAGCATCTAGGGATTGGTCTTCTGTTATGCTGATTGTTTCTTCCATTGATTGAATTCTACTTTCATGTCCTTCCATTGAGTTATCTATTGCTCATATTTTATTGTTAGTCTTCTATATTTCTTGTTGTTGTTTTTGTATGGCTTCCAATTGTATTTTTCATTTGGTTCTTTTGATGTTTTTCTGAAGTCTTCTAGGGTTTTGTTTTTGTTGTCTGTGCTTTCTTTTATCTCTTTGAGGATCCTATATATGTCTTTTGAATTCCTAATCAGGTTGTTCTATTACCATCTATTCCTCAGAAAGGTTATCTGTCCCTTTATTTTGCTCACTTGGGAGAGCCATCTTGTCCTGTTCCTTCATGTGATTAGGCTGTTGTCTCTGAGGCATTAAGGTGAATGGAATTGGGAGACTATATTCTTTCTCTGATATGGGTGATGTGTTGTTGGGTGGGTCAGGGTCCCTCCCCAGTCCTTGTAAGACCATAGGGTCCTTCAGGGTTGGTGCTAGCAAGCTCTGGAGGTCAGGGCAGGATTTCTCCATAGCCACTGAAAGGGAGTGCTTCCCAAATGTATGGGATAGGCCCTTTGTGTATGTACAAATTGGGATCTCAGTAGATGGTGGGATCATGAGATTTCAGTGCATGTACAGTTGGCTTGCTGGTATTGTCTGAGTGTGGGATGTGTGACAGTGTAGGTGGTCAGACATTGGATGAGGGCACTGGAATTCCTTCTTATTACACAGAAGTGCAGATGACACATACTGAGATGAGCTACGTGTTGTTTATGAGATGTGTCTTGCAGGCCAGTTACCAGGTATGGATACAGGGTGCACTCTTGCCAATGGTGGATTATGGACACTGTGGGTGACCTTCACTGGTTGCTTGGTGGTCAGGGTGCATGGGTCACTGGTCTCTGGGCTGGTGGCACAGGAATTTGAACCACTAGTTCTTGGGGCCAGGGCATTGGGGAAGAGTAGCTGGTACTAGGGTGAACTTTCAGTCACCAGTTGGTGGTGTGACAGTGTACTACAGATCAGCAAGTAGGCAGGAGTGTGTGTGCTGTCAGTCAATTATCTAGAGGGACAGGAGTGTGCACTGCTGATTATTGGAGTGGTGGTGGGCACACCATCAGTTGACAGAGCCATGGGGGGGACATGTGTGTGCAAGGGCAATTACTGAGGGGAGTGGTGCACTGGGAGGCATGACTCTGCATGTGCCTCTGGCTGCTAGGGGAGTGGGATGGCAGTGGGCAAGAGAGTGCTACTCATCCCTGGGGTAGTGGGGTTGTGTGATGAGTGATCCACTAGAGTGTGGGCCACTGGCTGTGAGGCCATCAGGGTGAAAGCATATGCCACCAATCACCAGGGCGGTGGAAGGCAGTGCAACAAGAGATCTAGGAATGCATGCTGCCAGCCATTGGAGGTGCAGGGTGGCTGAGGTGTAGGCTGGTTGTACATGCCACCAATCATCTATCCAACAGGGTAAGAATGTTCACTATGGACTGCTGGTTGGGGAAGTGTGGTAGGTATACAACTGGTCACCATGTGGGTGGGGGTGAGCAACCACACCTCTCTGGTCACTGGAGAAAGGAGGGGAATGTATTGTTCTGGTTGTGCTGGTCACTAGCATGGTGCCAGGGCACTCTTTGCCTATTTCAGCCAGTGTTCAGGTGCTTGTTCTGACTCAACCATGGGAAGGTGCTGTCCAGAGTCCATTATCTCCAACCACCTCTCCACAGAACCTCCCCTCTGTGAGCACCTTCCACCCAAACAACCATTATGGCTGCTGGTGAGTAGTCCTATCTATATTTTCTGGCTCCCTGCCTGCTCTGTGGTCACCTGGGTCCCTGGAGCTCTAGCCCACATTCCTGCAATTTTCCTCCTTAGATGTAGTTCATATTCTGCTCATCTTGCTTCACTCCAGATTTTTCTACAGTGTCTCTGTCTCCTAGTGGGGATTTCATGAAGTTACCTTCCTATGCTTCTCACTTGGGAATGCTGTTTGCTTTACCTCAAGATGGCCGTACTGTGCTGAGCTGGCTGACACTCTCCTTGTTCAGTTTTCATTCAGTTTCTCCTTCTATTCGGTGTTCAGTCTAATTTTTCATGCTTCTATTTGCTACTCTGTGATCTGTATCTGTTTCACATATTTTTACTATGGAGTGTGACATGGGATATCTGACTAAACCACCATTTTGTTCCCATTGATATATGTAGTTTTGATTATTACATTAAATAGACAATTTAATTAATTATATATAATTATTCTTGTGACTAAAGAAGATCTGAAAACTATGGATGATTTTTGAGGTTTTATCAAGGAATAGGGAAATAACTAAATCAAAAAGAAGGATATGAAAGGATATGGGAGCAAGAGAAAGTTTTTCCTTTCTGTATAATATGGAACACTTACAAATTTGTGTGCCATCCTTTTGCAGGGTCCATGCTAATATTCTCTATATAGTTCCAATTTTAGTATATGTGCTGCTGAAACGAGCCTAAAACAGTTTTTTTTTAGGGTCACTAATGAGTCTCAGTCCTTTAATGAAGTGGTTATACTCTAATAATTCCTTTGACATGGTGTGAGAGCTTTACCAATGTGCTTGACTTAGTTTTTATATTGATAAATGAGGGTATTTCTAATATGTAGTATTCATTTACTAAATATTTATTTTTTACTGCTATTTAATAATACCTATAGTGGTAGTTAAGTTTGTGTGTCAACTTGGCTGAGCCTGGTTGAGTGGCTGGGGAGCTGGATGTAGTTATTTCCCATGGTGAGACTGGTAATTAACTGCTTGGTGGAATCTATTGGAACAGCTGGCACACTGAACCCTGCATGTAGCCAAGTCATGATACAACAGCCTTCCATGCCCTGCCGATCTTGGGACTTCAGCTGGACTTGATTAGTGGCCTGCCATGTTGTTAGTAACATTGGGATGGTGCCTTTTTACTTGCCAACCTTGGGCTTGTCAGCCTCAGCAACCAGCAGCTGTCTAAGTGAAGAAAAGCCTCCAGCTT
>NW_006921706.1:1836698-1837947 GCF_000298275.1 Orycteropus afer afer
AATGGATTAAATGCACCACTCAAGAGACGGAGAGTTACAGACTGGATAAGAAAACATAACCCATCATTATGCTGTCTACAAGAGACATACCTTAGAGACAAAGACAAAAATGGGCTAAACATCAAAGGTTGGGAAAAGATATATCAAGGAAACGGCAACCAGAAAAGAGCAGGAGTGGCAATATTAATTGCTGATAAAATTGACTTTAAGACAAAAACCACCAAGGAAGGACATTATATAATGATTAAAGGATCAATTGAGGAAGAAAGTTTTTGGAATGAAAGAGCCTCAAAATACAAAAATCAGACTTTAGCAGAATCGAAAAGACAAATAGATGACTCCACAGTCATAGTAGGAGACTTTTAGTACACACTTTCGATGAAAGACAGAACAACCAAACAGAAAATCAACAAAGATGTAGAAGAAGTAAACAATACAATCTACCAACTTGACCTTATAGACATCTAGAGAGCACTTCATGCAACAACAGCACAATATACATTGTGGAATGTTGTAGAACATTCTCCATGATAGACCATATGTTAAGCCACAAAGCAAGCCTTAATAAATTTAAAAACTTTGAAATACTGCAAATCATCTTCTCATATCACAATGCTCTAAAATAAGAAATCAATAGGAAGAGCAACAGGAAAAGAGCAAACATAGAAACTGAACAACACCATCCTTGGAACAACACCCTGATGCACTTCCTTCTTGATTTTAAACCATCCAGTGTCCCCTTGTTCTGTTTGAACAATGGGCTCCTGATCTTTGTACAGGTTCCTCATGAGTACAATTAAGTGTTCTGGAATTCTCATTCTTCTTAATGCTATTCATAATCTATCATGATCTAAACATTCAAATGCTTTTACATAGTCAATAAAACACAAGTAAACATCTTTTTGGTATTCTTGGCTTTCAGCCAAGATTCATCTGTCATCAGCAATAATAACCCTATTCTGCATCCTCTTCTGAATCCACCTTGTATTTTTGGAAGTTGTCTGTCAATATACTGCTGCAACCATTTTTAAATTACCTTCAAGCTTTACATGTGATATTAATGATATTGTTTCATAATTTCCACAGTGTGTGGGATCACCTTTCTTTGGAATATGGATTGCTTTGAATCAATCTTCCTAATTTCCTGGCATAGACCAGTGAGTGCCTTCAGCATGACATCTGTTTGTTGAAACATCCCAATCGGTATTCCATCAATTCCTGGAGCCTTGTCTTTCGCCAATTCCTTCAG
>NW_006921706.1:1838047-1846226 GCF_000298275.1 Orycteropus afer afer
TAGACAATTTAATTAATTATATATAATTATTCTTGTGACTAAAGAAGATCTGAAAACTATGGATGATTTTTGAGGTTTTATCAAGGAATAGGGAAATAACTAAATCAAAAAGAAGGATATGAAAGGATATGGGAGCAAGAGAAAGTTTTTCCTTTCTGTATAATATGGAACACTTACAAATTTGTGTGCCATCCTTTTGCAGGGTCCATGCTAATATTCTCTATATAGTTCCAATTTTAGTATATGTGCTGCTGAAACGAGCCTAAAACAGTTTTTTTTTAGGGTCACTAATGAGTCTCAGTCCTTTAATGAAGTGGTTATACTCTAATAATTCCTTTGACATGGTGTGAGAGCTTTACCAATGTGCTTGACTTAGTTTTTATATTGATAAATGAGGGTATTTCTAATATGTAGTATTCATTTACTAAATATTTATTTTTTACTGCTATTTAATAATACCTATAGTGGTAGTTAAGTTTGTGTGTCAACTTGGCTGAGCCTGGTTGAGTGGCTGGGGAGCTGGATGTAGTTATTTCCCATGGTGAGACTGGTAATTAACTGCTTGGTGGAATCTATTGGAACAGCTGGCACACTGAACCCTGCATGTAGCCAAGTCATGATACAACAGCCTTCCATGCCCTGCCGATCTTGGGACTTCAGCTGGACTTGATTAGTGGCCTGCCATGTTGTTAGTAACATTGGGATGGTGCCTTTTTACTTGCCAACCTTGGGCTTGTCAGCCTCAGCAACCAGCAGCTGTCTAAGTGAAGAAAAGCCTCCAGCTTCAGTGGGCCGGGAGCAGGAGGCAGAGCTGAAGCTCAGGGTTGAGGAGCTTTCACCCAGCTCCTAGAGCCTGGCACTTTGAACTTGGACTTAAAGCTTCCAAAATTGTAAGAGAATAAACTCCTCTTTGTTCAAGCCATTCCATTTGTGGTATCTTTTGTTAGAGTAGGACTAAGAAACCAAAACACCTGTCTCAGATTTTATTGTGAGAATCAGATTGTTATTAGCACAGGGCTGACATAATGGAAGCACTTGTTAGTTGTTAATGCCACTGAGTTTTACACAAATATCATACCTTTGGTTCAATATTCGACTCAATTATATACTCATTAAAATCAGCTGCTATTGAGTCAGATTGACTCATGGTGACCCAATGTGTTTTCTGTTAAGTTACTTGCCTGAAGTGATAGAAACAGACTTCTGGAACTGGGTTAGAAGTAGTAACTGAAAGAATAATGTGTCTGGTTCCCTGATTCTGGCTGTTGGTCCAGGTACAAAGAAGAAAGCTACAACTTCCCTAACCAGTCTTTTCCCAAATTTGTTCAGTAGAAAATATTATAAGACAGCTTCTTAAAGATATAACTAAACATGTAGTTGTGAAATTTGGAGCAGAAACAAGCATGTTAATAATTTTAAAAATGGTTTTAGAGGATAAAGAAAAATAGATTCTGATGATAATGTTCAGAATGGAATCAAATGATTGAAAGCAAAGCTAAGACTTCTAGGTCACATTATATGAAAGTCTAATTGCCAATGAATTGTTTTCAAGTAACCCAAACATAAAGGAACACGTACGTGGCTGTGGACGATATGTAAAAATGTGAAATATCAGAACCACTTCTTTGGCTTTAATCACCAGGAAGGTTCATGCTCAACTGATGGCCATCTAAGAAGTAGATCGACTTGGAATAGACTAAACTAGGTTAGTATTTAGGACTGTATCCACTTTAATATTTTTTAGTTATTCTTGCTATGAATTGCCAAAGCAAGTCTTGTCACGACTTAGAAGGCAAATGATTGTGTTATCACCTGTGGTAGTGAAATCAATATATTTTTAAATAAACCAGTGCATCGAGTAGGTACTCTGCTTTCCTTAAAAGGTTTTGAAAATTTCTACAAGAGTTAGGAATTTCACAAGTGCTCATCTTCAGACACCTTTAATTAAATCTCCTTTTCTTCAGTTACCGTAATTTGAGGTAAAATACCTTTTGCTTTGATTATAAATGATGCCCTCTAATTTAACCAAGCATGTGACAGACTTGACATGAAACTAGCTAAGTAACAATGAAAATTGCTATTAGAGACAAATGTAAAATGTATTTGATAGTTTCACAGGGATTTTCTTCTGTTTAATGAACAGTGATGTTAAAATCATTGGGAGTATTTGAAGGAAGATTTGGGTCATTAAGTGAAAGGTAGATGGTGGTTCATCCATGTCAACTCCTGAAATTGGTTGTAAAATGCACCATGAAATAAACATTTCCCATTTGCTATTATGTCCCTAGACTGAAATTGTTGGACTTAAGCATTTAATTAGATGACACAAAATCAGATATATGGTTAGCTATGGGAGTCTAGGACATCTGTAAATGTTTTAGACATTGTAGCTTATGTGGTCATATTTAAGGCACAATTGAAGTGGTCATCTAGTGCTGCTATAACAGAAATACCACAAGTGGATGGTTTTAACAAATTTATTCCCTCACAGCTTAAGAGGCTAGAAGTCCAAATTCAGGGTGCCAGTTTTAGGGGAAGGCTTTCTCTCTCTGTTGGCTCTTGGGGAAGGTTCTTGTTTCCTTTTAGCATCTGTGGGCCTGGTGTCCCTTGGTGATTTCTGTGTGTCTTGGAATGAATCTTCCGCTGGATCTAGGAGGCTCTGCATACAGGGACCCTGGGTCCAAAGACATGTTCCACTTCTGGCTCTTCTTTATTGATGATAGTCACTCCCCTCTCTGCTCACTTCTCTTCCCTTTTAACACTTAATAAAATAAAAGCTAATGCACGTATATCTCAGGAAAATTCCCCTTAGGTCAGGGCTGTGACCTGAGTAAGGGTGTTGCATCCTACCCTAATCCTCTTAAAACTGACTGGCATATCACATCAGATCATACCATGAGGATAGTTATATCATTGTATAACTACCAAGCCACTGAGAATCGTGGCCCAGCCAATTGGGGTAAGGCTATAGTGGGATACCATTCAATATGTGATACCTAGTAACAGTTTCAGAATCCAGTTACATTTGGTCCCTTTAAAATTATGTTCTCATTAACTATAATCTTTACTGTTGGTTTACTATAAAACAAGGATAGTACTCTTCCTAACATAAATCAGTTAAATTATTGACATGGTAGGACCTTTAATCACATACACTAATTATTTTATATTGTCCCATGTTGGGAAGATGATTGAAGTCTTGATCTTAAAAACAAACATTCCCCCCCCCCCCAATCTACTGATGGTGAAAAACGTGGGCTCTGAAGTCAGATGGACTGTGTTTCAAACTTCGGCTCCACAATTCCCTAGCCATGTGATCTGGCATATTAGTTATCTTCCCGAAAACTGATTGTTGATAAAATGACCTAATATCTGTAACTTCTTCAAAAGGTTGTTGTGATTGAGTTACTTGATACATGTAAAGGGCTTAGAATATTAAGTGACTTGGGAATTACAGGACATCTTAAATACCAGTTAGGTTTTATATTTTTCTCTATTCTTTCCACATTATTATCTTATGCTAAATTTTCATCTGATTAGTTTTCTTTAGTTTCATATGGATAAAGAATTTAACTTCTATAGGACAGAAATGTGTTTTATGTGTTTGCATGAGTATATGTACATATTATATGTAGGGGTGTGTGTGTATATATGTATAAGTAAATAATTTCTATTTTGAGGGATGATAATATCAGAAGCATTTGTAATATTTCTCTCAATCCTAAAGAACCACCATGTTATTAGAGGCCATTGCATAGACTATTCTAAATACACACCTAAATAAAATCAAGACTTTAGTGACTGACATACATCACACATAATCATTATTTGTATTAGTTCACTTGTTCTCAAATGTCTCTGAAGTTTCCTTTAATGATAACAAAGCTGCACATGATATTTAAAATCAAACAGCACTAAATATTCAATGTGGAAAAGTTCAGTGTAGTAAAGATTATTGACTGAAGTTTGGGTTAGAGTCCTACCTTTGCTACTTACTAGCTATGTAAGCCACGTAACCTGGGTCCCCTCTTCACAATTATACATTTCTCATAATTTGTATAAATTCATATAATTCATGTTTCTCATGGTTTATATAATGCTTAAAACAAGAGCTGTCACGGAGTGAACACTTGGAGATCTGATTGCCGCTGTTGTTGTTCTATATCTAATTCTTAACAACTGTCTTAAAAAAAGTTTGACTTTGTTTAAAAGAAAGCTGTTAGGGATTGAATTGTGTCCCCCCAAAATAAAAGTCGTAAATCTCAACCCCTGTGTTTAAGTGCTTGGCTGCTAACTGTGATGTTGGGAGTTCAAACCCACCAGCCCTCTCCATGGGAGAGAAAGATAAGGCAGTCTGCTCTCATAAGGAATAAACTAAACTTGTAGCCATGAGGCTGATTCTGAATCATAGCGATGCTATGGGACAAAGTAGAACTGCTCTATTGGTTTTCTAAGGCTGTAATCTTCATGGAAGAAGATGATCACATCTTTATCTAATGGAGCAGCTGGTGGATTTGAACTGCTGACCTTTTGCTTAGCAGCTGAGTGCTTAACCACTGCACCACAAGGGCTCCTTTTTCCATAAGGATTACAGTCCTAGAAACTCTATGGGGCAGTTCTACTTTGTCCTATAATATCACTATGAGTCAGAAGCAATGGCTTTGTTTTGGATTTTATAGCTATGGTTATAATCCCATTTGGAAATTGTCTGTTATGTTAATTAGACGATATTAGTATAGAGTGTGTCTTAAGTCAATATCCTTCGAGATACAAATGATTAAATGCAAGCTAGCAAGAAGCGATGGAGGGAGGGCAATGCCAAGCCATGTAAAGATTGCTCAGGAGCAGAAACTCAGACACAAGGACATTCCCCTAGACCTGGCACCTTGAATTCAGACATCTAGTTTTCTAAGCTGTGAGATAATAAATTTGTTTGTTAAAGCCACCCATTTGTGGTATTTCTGTTTTGACAGTATTAGATAAATAAGACAGGAATGAAGAAAAAATTTACAATTACTTCCCTCCAAATGAAAAATTCTCCAGGAACATTTGTGTAATTGGTAGTGGACCGATACAGCATCTTTATATGTGAATGAGAATAATCTCACTTTTTAATCAAAGTAGTATTTGCAAAAAAGCTGTCTTCATTTTATTTTGAAAACATCAAAAATTGTTTTCTTACTTGATGTCAAAGTACAAAATTAGACAATGCCACTATACCTTTGGTTGTTTGCATAAAAACCCCAGTGTTAACTGTCTGTTACTTCCTTTTCAATTTCACTGCAGAATAATCTTATTTCATTAATAGCATACAAGTCAGGAGCAGTTTATGATTTTTGCTTTGATTGTGATAACTCAGTTTGAAAAGAATTACATCCAGATTTACACAACTACATCTTGTCCTACCAAGATTAAAATAGAAAGGACAACCATTTTTAAATATAAGTTAAAGTAATGTGTGAGTTCCCCAATGAATTTTCAGAAAGGTTGAGACTTTTGAGGAGCTCTTAATATGAGAAAAATAAAGGATTGTCATAAATTCAGACATTTATCCTTAAAATCATCCTCAGCAAAGCAACTGAAACACTAAACCCTAACCCAGAAAATTTTGTCTTAAAGATTGACACAGTATAAAAGATCCAGTCTCCAAGTACACGACTGTACGTTTAATTTTTCAGGACATTAGATATAGACCACACAAGTAGAAAGGAAATGTGTTTGTGAGCTAAAAATGAAAAATTCTGAATGAGCAATTAAGACTTTCATCTGTGTAACTAGGGACTGCTGCAGGGTTAGCGGTTCATGTCAAGTCACTTAACGTTTATGGAATATCCAATTGTGCATTGACTGTTTAGATAATAACATGACATATAAGGGAACACATTAATAAAAAGCAATTTTTCTTTTAAGTTACACATTAAGTTGTATAGGGACCTGTTTGAATAAAAAAGAAGATACTATAAAATCAAGTATTACAATGGGTCTACCACTCATCTGTTAGTTTGTCACTTGCATGTTGCTGTGAGCTGGAGGCTACATCACTGGTATTTCAAATACTAGCAGAGTCACCCATGGTGGACAGGTTTCAGCGGAGCTTCTAGACTAATAGATTTGGAAGAAGAAAAGGGCCATCAATTTCTCAAAGTATTGGCCAATGAAAACTTTTTGAATAGCAATGAAACATTGTCTGATATAGTGCCAGAAGATGAGCCCCTCAGGTAGGAAGGCACTCTAAATATGACTGGGGAAGAGCTGCCTCCTCAGAGTAGAGCTGACCTTAATGACCTGGATAGACTACAGCTTTCAGGACCTCCATTTTCTTATGTGGCATGACTCAAAATGGAAAGAAACCACTGCAAACATCCATTAATAATCAGAACATAGATTGTAGGAATTAAATCTAGGAAAATTAGAAGTCATCAAAAATGAAATGGATTGCATAAAGATTGATATCCTAGGCATTAGTGAGCTGAATGGACTGGTTTTGGCCATTTTCAGTGAGACAACCGTATGATCTACTATGTGGGGAATGACAAATTGAAGAGGAATGGCATGGTATTCATCATGACAAAAAATGTTTCAAGTCTATCCTGAAGTACGACGCTGTCAGTGATAAGATACTATGCACATGCCTACAAGGAATGCCAGTTAACACTACTGTTATTCAAATTTACATACCAACTACCAAACCAAAGATGAGGAAATTAAAGATTTTTACCAACTTCTCTCTGAAATTGACCAAACATGCAATCAAGATGTATTGATTATTATTGGTGATTGGAATGCTAAAGTTGGAAACAAAGAAGAATCATCAGTAGTTGGAAAACATGGCCTTGGTGATAGAAATGGTGCTGGAGATAGCATGATAGGATTTTGCAAGACCAATGACGTGTTCATTGCAAATACCTTTATTCAACAACATAAATGGCGGCTATACATGTGGACCTCACCAAGTGAAATACACAAGATTCAAATCAACCACATCTATTGAAAGAGGTGATAGAGAAGCTCAATATCTTCAGCCAAAACTAGGCCAGGAGCTGATGTGGAACAGATCATCAACTGCTTATATTCAAGTCCAAGTGGATGCTGAAGACAATTATAACAAATCCACGAGAGCCAGTATATGACCTTGATTACATCCCAATTGAATTAAGAGACCATTTGAAGAATAGTTTGAAGCATTGAACACTAATGACTGAAAACCAGACAAATTGTGGGATGTCATCAAGAACATCATCCATGAAGAAAGCAAAAAGTCAGGAAAGGAAGAAAAGACAAATGGATGTCAGAAGAGATGCTGAAACTTGGTCTTGAATGGAGAGTAGCTAAAGCAGGTGGAAGAAATGACAAGATAAAAGAGCTGAACAGAAGATTCAAAGAGCAGCTCAAAAAGGCAGAGCCAATTATTATAATAAAATGTGCAATGTGCAAAGATGTGGAATTAGAAAACCAAAAGGGAAGAACACATTTGGCACTTCTCAACCTGAAAGAACTGAAGAAAAACTACAAGCCTTGAGTTGCAGTATTGAAATATTTTATGGGAAAAGTATTGAATGATGCAGGAAATGTGAAAAGAAGTTGGAACGAACACATAGATTCACTGTACCAAAAAGAATTGGTTGACATTCATCTATTTCAGGAGGTGGTATATGATCTAGAACTAATGGTAATGAAGGAAGAAGTCAAAACTGCACTGAAGAAAATGGTGAAAAGGCTCCAGGATTGACAGAAGACCCATTGAGGTGTTTCAGCAAACAGATGCTGTGCTGGAGGCACTTACTCCTCTGTGCCAAGAAATTTGGAAGAGCTACCAGGCCATCTGACTGGAAGAGATCCATATTTGTACCCATTCCAAAGAAAGAGGATCTCACAGAATGTGGGAATTATCTAACAATATCATCAATATCACACACAAGTAAAATCTTGCTAAAGATAACTAAAAAATGATTACAGTAGTATATTGACAGGGAACTTCCAGAAATGCAAGCTGGATTCAGAAGAAGATGTGGAAGGAGGAATATCATTGCTGATGTCAGATGGATCTTGGCTGAAAGTGAAGAATACCAGAAAGATGATTACTTGTGTTTTATTGACTATGCTAAAGCATTTGACTGTGTGGACCATAACAAATTGTGGATAACATTGAGAAGAATGGGAATTCCAGAACACTTAATTG
>NW_006921706.1:1850981-1859401 GCF_000298275.1 Orycteropus afer afer
TTTGGTCTTTTCTTCCTTTCCTGTCTTTTTAATGACCTTTAGCTATCTTCATGGATGATGTTCTTGATGTCATCCCACAGTTCCTCTGATTTTCAGTCCTTGGTGATCAATGCATCAAATTTATTTTTTAGATGGTCTCTAAATTCAGGAGGGATATAATCAAGGTCATATTTTGACTCTTGTGGACTTATAATTGTTTTAGTTGTCTTCATCTTCCACTTGAACTTGCATACGAACAATTGATGGTCTCTTATACAGTCAGCTTCTGACCTTGTTTTGGCTGAAGATACTGAGCTTCTCCATCGCCTCTTTCTACAGATGTAGTTGATATGATTCTTGTGTACTCCATCTAGTGAAGTCCATGTGTATAGCTGCCATTTGTGTTGTTGAAAAAAGATATTTGCAATGAATAAGTTGTTGGTCTTGCAAAATTCTATCATGTGATCTCCAGCATCATTTCCATCACCAAAACCATGTTTTCCAACTACTAGTGATTCTTTGTTTCCAGCTTTTGCATTCCAATCACCAGTAATAATCAGCATACATTGATTGCATGCTTAGTCAATTTCAGACTGCAGAAATTGGTGAAAATCTTCAATTTCTTTGCCTTTGGATTTGGTGATTGGTGCATAAATTTGAGTGATAGTAGTAGTGACTTGTCTTCCTTGTAGGCATATGGGTGTTATCCTATCACTGACAGCACTGCACTTGAGGATAGATATTGAAACATTTTTTGTGATGATAAATGCCATTCCATTCCTCCTCATTTTGTCATTTCCCACATAGAAGATCATATGGTTGTCTGATTAAAAATGGCTAAAAGCAGTCTAGTTTAGCTCACTAATGCCTAGGATATCAATCTTTATGCATTCCATTTCATTTTTGACAGTGTCCAATTTTTCTAGCTTATTACTTCGTACATTCCATGTTCTGATTGTTAATGGACATTAGCAGCTGTTTCTTCCCATCTTGTGTCATGCCACATCAGCAAATGGAGGTCCCAAGTGTTTTACTCTATCCATGTCATTAAAGTTGACTCTGCTCTGAGGAGGCAGCTCATTCCCAGTTGTATTTTGAGTGCCTTCTGACTTGAGGGGCTCATATTTCAGCACTATATCATACAATATTTCAGAGCTATTCATAAAGTTTTCCAGTAATGTATCAGACAGTATTTCATTGCTATTCATAAGGTATTCACCGGGCAACACTTTGAGAAGTGGCCCTTCCCTCTTCTGAATCTGTCTTAGTCTGGAAGCTCCACTGAAACTTGTCTACTGTGGGTGACCCTGATGGTATTTGAAATACTGGTAGCATAGCCTCCAGCCTCACAGCAACACACAAGCCACCACAGTTAGACAAACTCACAGAGAAGTGGTGGCATGAATTCTAAATATATACAGATATATTTATATATCTACATATATATCGGAAGGAAGATGGGGCAATCTACTTCCATAGTGATACTGCCTCAGAAACCGAAGGAAGGGTCGCTATGAGACGTGTCCAACTTGATGGCACATAACAACAACAACAACATATATTTATATAAAATGTGTGTATATATAGATTTATGTAAAATATATTTAAGTAAAATGTGTGTGTGTGTGTGTATATATATATATACATATATAATGTGTGTTTATATCTCTATATATATCTATAATGTGTGTTTATATCTCTATATATCTATTTATATCTATATCTATATCTATAAAATTTCTACTTCCATTGAAATGTGTTTAAACAGAAGACTAAGCATGACCTAGGATATAATAGCCTAACATTATTTTTTTGCTCATTGTACTCTTAACGTTAATTAGCACCTTAGATAATATCACGATCTTAAAATAAAGCAAGCTCTGTGGCTTTTCTTGTCACTCTTAGTAAACAGAGAGTCCTTCAGTCATACATGTCAATATGATTGTACTATATTTAATTCTCATATAATAATTAAAATTCTGAGATCCTTTTTGAGTTGAGCCCTCTCTGCTAGTTTGGGTCTGCTGAACAGACTGAATGGCTGCATTTGGAGAAAGGGGTGTGATTGCCTTTTTGTTTTTCACTTTCCCATCTTCTTTTTGGCCTGCTACCCCAAAGTTGAGTAGAGAAGGGCGAGAAAAGAAGAAAGCTGTTACATAACTGGTACTGGCATGGTAATTTTGACCCCAAATTTTCTGCATTTGGCAGTAATTAAATGTACTGATTTCTTATATAGGTGTGCTCTCTTTGGTTATTCTAAAACACCTGTGGCTAAGGGTCTCTCACCTGCAGTTTCCCAGCAGTAACCAACTGACTGGTCATTAATTCTTTCTATGCTGAGGCCTTTGCTTTGGATAGGACAAGAGGACCTACTGTTTCATTTATTTGACCTGCATCTGGTCTATGGAAAATTCTGATGCATTCTTCTTCCTGACACCTTTATGTGTACCTGCCAATCTTCTGCAGGGAAAAACCCACTTTTGTGCCTTCTGTGAGAAAAGCTAGCCAGGTAATCTGTCATCTTTAGATCTTCTTGGTAAAAGTTAAACACCTAACTTATGAATCCACTTCCCTCCCCACAGCTTCTCTGTATTGATGTGAAGTTGAAAGAGAGTGCTTTTCATTCCTCCATTCTTCAGAAATATTCCACTTTAAACCTTTGTTCAGTGGGGCTGAGGGGTTTACAAATGTCATTGAGTTTTGGTCCTTATAATAATTTCTTGTCTAGGTCTTCACTCTAGAAACCCCTTTTAACATCTTGCAACAGAAGCAACTCAGAAAATATTTTCCCTTCAAGTATTCAGGAATTCATAAGGATCTCTCTTTATCTCTTTATGTTGTTTATAACTTAACTCTGGAGTGGCATAATTCCCAGACCGTTCAAGATCATCTTTTCTATTTTTATCTGGATACCCCCTAGTTGATCACTCTTTCAAATGTGTTAATATGTGGGAAGTTAACTAAAACAAAAACCTACCAGGTTAAGAGAAATAATAATAATAATAATAATAAAGACACGTATTTGTGATATCTAAGTAAAATGTAAATACAATGCTTAACATTTTACTTTACATATTTTACCTATGGGAAAAACACATTTTTGAATTTAAAGTAAGAAAAAGGGTAAGACTCCATGAGCATTTGATTCCCAAAGAGTTCTTCCCTGTGAAATAACAGAATTACTTTAGAAATCATTACATGCTTGTAAACAACTTTTTGGATTTCTGTGCTGTTTCGTTAGATTGCTAATCTAAGTGTGAAAGTATGACCTACTTTTCCACAACTTGTGCTTTATAGTGGGTATTTGCTGTATATTATGCATTGCTGTTTTCTCTCTGAGTCACTTTTATAGAAAGCACTTCTAAAATTGACTCAGTAAAAACAGACAGTTCTGTGAATCTTAATCAAAGATTTATAGTTTATATTCATCTCGTTCATAACTCTCTGAATTGGCAATTTTTGTTGAATTATTTATATAAATATGAATGCATTTCAACTGTTCTTTAATTGGCAGTATCTAATAATATCTCCTATTTGCCACTCGCCTTGTGGACATTAAAAGAATAGTTCTAAAAAATTCAATTGGCATTTTGGAAGACTGGCCTAGATAATCCTATTTCTGGAAAATTGCTGATTTACACCAGAGCACACTTTATAAATCTCTTCTGAAAAGTACATAACTCCTTTCCTTTATCCTTAATGCAATCCATGAGCATATATTCTCTCTTTTTAATGATTGTTTCTAACAACTGATAACCTGGAGAATATTTAGGCAGATACTAACTAACAGGAAATTCCTAATAAAGGCAGTGTGACATAGTGGCTACATTCATATAACTATGAATTTGGACAGAGTAGATTTGAATTCTCTCCTTGCCCTTTGCTAGCTGAGTGACTATCTTAGTTATCTATGTGACCACAACAGGAATACCACAAGTTGGATGGCTTTCACAAAAAGATATCGATTCTCTTACAGTTTAGGAGGCTAGAAATGCCCCCTCTAGGGGAAAGCTTTCTTTCTCTGTGTCTCCTGGTTTTAGGTGGTTTCCAGCATGAGTACCCTGGGTCCAAAGGACGTGTTCTACTACTGGCTCTTCTTTCTTGATGGTAGTAGATGCCCCTCCCTGCTAGCTTCTCTCTCCATTTATCTCTTGTAAGCTAAAAGATGATGCAGGCCACAACCCAGGGAAACTGCTCTCACATAGGATCAGGGCTGTGACCTAAGTAAGGGTATTGCACCCCACCCTAATCCTCTTATAACTGATTCCTGATCATATCAGATTAAATCATAGGGAATGATTACATCATTACATAACTGCCAATGAGAAGCTTGGCCCAGCCAAGCCGACATATATTTTGAGGGGACAAGTTGAATTCAGGACAGTAACTTCTCAAACTGTCTGTGTTTTAGTTATCTATATAAAACACGTAATAACACACAGGATACTATCAGGGTATGGTAGAAATGAGGATTAAATGAAATATTAAACATAAAAGGCTCAAAGTATTGCCTCAGGTATGAAAAGAACTCATTGGGAGTTTGCGTTTTAGTATTTATAATATAGTAGCTAATAAAACAAATGCCAAATTGTCATCTTTATTCAGCAGTAACAGAAATTCTACCATTTTTCAATATTGTCACAGACAGAGTAAATGAAAGTTAATTAACCTGAATTTCTTTCCTAGGATTATCTTTTGCTTAACTCTCAGCATTACTGGTATGAGACACTAAAAGGAAAACAAAACAAACAACAAACAAAACCCACAGGACACTGGAATTTAAACTGACAAGATGTTTTAAAGAGAGATTGACCACAATTTGAGCCATATAAAAAGAGTGTCAGAAATATCCTTTGCTGAGTAGGATGTTTAGCAGAAAACAACAGTCCTCAGTAAGTCCACATCCCATTCTGAAAAGAATTAATGTTTCATAGGTGCTCTGATAGCATGGTGCCTAAGGTTGACGGCTAACCAGAAGGCTTGTGGTTCAGACCCACCAGCCACTCCTTGTAAGGATGATTGGACAATCTACTTCTGTACAGATACCACCTCAGAAACCTAAGGAAGGGTCGTTATGAATTTAATTGACTCAATGGCAGTGAGTTTAATTCCTGGTCAAGTCCTGTAGTTTATAGTTAGCACCCTTGCCTTTCATACAGGGTGCCTGTAATAGAACCCCTAACACAAAGGGAGTTCTGTGAAGTTCTCAAATGGAAATCTTTGACTAGGAGTTGACTATGATGATATAGGGTAAGATTGATGATCTTGATCATTTGGTGGCTTAAATTATCCTCTAACTTTGGAACAAATTATTCTGCAGAATTATATTCCAGCTTTCTACCTACCTTACTACTGCATTTTTCCTGTTTACCTGTCTTGCTGTTCTCAGAAGTCTAGAGGTATAGGTCAACAGGGAGATGGCAGTCACAGTGAAGGTCACAGGAGAAAGTAGACCAAGAAATCCTAGTTCTCTGACCCAGCATACCCTAAGTTGACTTCTTGCCAACATTTTTACTATGTAAAAAGCTCCAAGGATAAATGTTCACAGAAAGAGCTGGAGATTGTTGTGAAAAAGGTCTCTGAAGTGACTAATTTGATAGGAGAAACCCTAGTGGTGTAGTGGTTAAAGCACTCGACCACTCCCCAAAAGATTGGCGGTTTGAACCCACCTGCTGCTTGGAGGGAGAAAGATGTGGTGGTCTGCTTCTGTATAGGTTTACAGCCTTGGGAACCCTATAGGACAGTTCTACTCTGTTCTGTAGGGTTGCTTTGAGTAAGAATCAACTCATCAGCAATGGGCTTTTTGATTTGGTTAATTAATACATATTTATAATATTGGTTGGTTTCTATTCAAACATCTTTTCTAGTATCTTGCATGTTTTATAAATTACAACATATATGTAGTCAATAACTTTACACATTTTAAAATTAACTGATGCTTTCTAATATTGATCATCTTTAGTCTACATCAGTCAATATTAATCTCTCAACGAAATTAGTCTTTATATTAACCACAACAAAGTCATTATATGCATATTAGTTAAATGTTACAATATAAATTGTATTAATTTAAGGACTGAGAAAAATATTTTTTTATGTTGTTGTTATTAGGTACTGTCGAGTCAGTTTTGACTTGTAGCAACCCTACGTACAAAAGAATGAAATACTTCCTGGTCCTGCGTCATCCTCAAATTGTTTCTGTGCTTGAGCCCATCATTGCAGCTTCTGTGTCAATATATCTCATTGAGGGTCTTCCCTTTTTTCTCTGATCTTCTTCATTACCAAGCATGATGCCTTCTCTAGGGACTAATTCCTCCTGGTAACATGACCAAAGTACAAGGGATGAAGATGAAGTCTGGCCATTCTTATTTCCAAGGAGTGTTCTAGCTGTACTTCTTCCAAGACAGAGTTCTGCTGGCAATCCATGATATATTCAGTATTCTTCATCAAAACCATAATCAGATGCCCCAATTCCTTTTACGTCTTTGTTGTCCAGCTTTCACATGCCTATGAGGCTATTGAAGACAGTGGCTTGGGTCAGGGACACCTTAGCTTTCAGAGAGACATCTTTGCTCTTTAACTACTTAAAAAAGGTCTTTTAAAAATTTGCAATACAATGCACACCATTGCAGTACATCGTTTGATTTCTTGACGGCTTCTTCCATAGGCTTTATTTGTTAATTCAAGTAAAAGAAAAATTTTGACAACTTCAATTTTTTCCTCCATTTATCACAATGTTGCTTATTGGTTCAGTTGTGAGGATTTTTGTTTTTGTAAAGAAAATGAAACTCCCCACACTGAAATAGCATATAGTAGGAACTTACAAGTGTTTGTTTAATGAATGATTGGATAAATTTGTAGCCCCAGAGCATTTTCTCTTATCCTGCATATCTTCCTTTCCATGTGAGGGACAATTTCTAATCTATAATAAAGAACTTTCTCCATACTTCAGATTTAAGTAAATCATGGGGTTGAGACAGACTTCCTTCTCTCTCCTTCCTCCTCAAAAGCATTCTTCCCATGCCCCGTAAAATATTCAAAACTGGTGGAAACCAATGCATATGAATGGATTCGTATTGTTGGTTGTGATTGACTGGGCTCTGACTAATAGAAATCTTGTGTACACCATAACAAAATGTTGCCTGGTCCTGGACCATCTTCATGATATGTTGGATGTTGGAGTACATTATTATAGCTGTTGTGTCATGCCTTTCAACCTAGGGAGCTCATCATCTAATGCTGTGTTGTTGTTGTTGTGTGCCATCGAGTTGGCCCTGACTCATAGCGACCTCTCCTTGAGTTTCCAAGGTGGTATCACTACAGAAGTAGGATTGCCCAACCTTCCTTCTGAGGAGTGGCTTGTGGGTTTGAACCACCAGCCTTCTGGTTAGCAGTCAAGTTCCTTAGACCTTATGCTCCAAGAGCTCCTAATGCTATCTCAGACAATATTCATTTGTGGACCGTAGATTTTCATTGGCTATTTTTCAGATGTAGAATCACCTATGGTCGGTCCTTGTCCTAGTCTAGAAGTTCTGTTGAAACCTGTCTACCCTGGGTGACCCTGCTGCTATTTGAAATACCAGTGGCATAGCTTCTAACATTATAAATAAATGGGCTTATAGATGTTCTTTGAGAAAAATCTCAATGTCTTCCATGTTGTTGTTGTTGTTATGTGCCGTCGAGTCGGCCCCGACTCATAGCGACCCCTCCTTGGGTTTCCGAGGCAGTATCACTACGGAAGTAGGATTGCCCAACCTTCCTTCCGAGGAGTGGCTGGTGGGTTTGAACCGCCAGCCATCTGGTTAGCAGGCAAGTGTCTTAGCCACTATGCTACCAGAGCTCCCATATTTTTTTATATTTTAAGTACCTGGCATCTGCCATTTCTTTATATAGGCAATGTTGGAGTATCATTTATAGGTTTGTCCATTTACAAGAATGTGTGGAATACATTTTTTAAAAATGCAGATAATATCCCAAATTATGCCTATTGCATTTTACAGTATCTAAAAGTATTCAAAGTATGTTAAGATTTGTTTGTTTGTGTGTGTGTGTTTCTCTGCTTCAATGGAAATCCTAATGCTACAACATAGAAAAATAGTGTTTCACAAGGAAGATCTTTTCTAACTGTCCAGTGCTATCTTTGAAACTTATTTGAAGGAGAGATTTAAGTACTCTGAAAATCAGTTCACTTATTTTTCATGAATGAAAATGATGAGATTGATGATGAGATTGGATGAATGAGATATTTCCTTACTTAGAAAAAAAAGCCTTTTTTTTCCCCTCTGACACAGTTCTGTTTTATCTGTATACCTTAAGATCAGTAAGGAACATTTTATTTGTTAATCAACTAATACTTCCTCACAAAAATGAAGTGCAGATTCATTACTGTGTTATAAATGGAATTAATTATTATCAAGCTTAATGGGTTGAAAATATGTGGC
>NW_006921706.1:1860267-1861767 GCF_000298275.1 Orycteropus afer afer
TTTTTTTTTTTTTTAAGAAATTTAAGTTTTGGTTTACATTTTTCTCTCATTCTATCTGGGGCCTTCTGTTGTGTCCCTGGTAAGCATGGTCAGCAGTGGTAGCTGGGCACCAGCTGGTTCTTCTGGTCTTAGATTTGAAGAGGTAGTTCATGTGAGTTATAGTCCCATGGACAAATTTTTCTTTGAGCATTTGATTTTCTTCATTCTCTTCTCCTCCATTTGAGTAGAGACCACCTTATCTTTTAAGACCCCAAGTGCTAGTTGACAAACTTGGAACATTATCTTTGTATGATGCCAATTGACCAAGTAGCCTACAACCATTTTGACACAGTAAACCATTCACACTAGTTTTTGGGATATGTTTAGGATGCCTCTGTAACTGTGCCCCTTAGGTGACTTGTTATATGCGTGGATATATACGCAGAACACACAGATGTGTATAAACACATGCCTACAGATACACCTATACATACACATGCATTTATTCACATATGCCTTCCTAAGCACATATATGCTTCCATATTTACCCATAAATCATTTTTATTGTTGTTGCAAAATTGCATATGTTATCACAGTTACCAAAATTGTTTCTCTTTCTCATGTACTTCTTGGTATATTCATTTACCTTGGTCAAGTTGTGCTGACTTCACCCATACAGGCAGTCCCTGAGTTATGAATATTGTTCCTAACTGTTTTTAAGAATTTGTAGATCAGTCAGAACAGATGTAAACGGTCTTTATTTAGTCTTTAGTTTAAGATGACAAGAAGCCTTTTCAATGATTTAAAAGCTGCACATGTAGCAAGTGAAGGAAATTTGGATGAATTTATTGTGAGGAGGGGTTGGTTTCAATCATTTCAAAGTGAGGGCAAATTTATGTAACATTAAAGGGCAAGTATGAGTTGTCAATAAATTGACATTGTAACTCAGGGACTGCCTGTGTTTGAATTGCCCTTCCTATAGCCACTTCTCTGGAGCTCTGGTAGCATAGTGCCTAAGGCACTTGACTGCTAACCAGAAGGCTGGTGGTTCAAAACCACCAGCCCTTCCTTGGAAGGAAGGTTGGGCAATCTACTTCCGTAGTGATACTGCCTTGAAAACCCAAGGAGGGGTCACTATGAGTCGAGTTCGACTCGATGGCACATAACATTTAGCTACTCCTCAGAAGGAAGTTTGGGCAATCTACTTCCATAGTGATACTGTCTCGGAAACCCAAGGAGTCACTATGAGTCGGGTCCGACTCGATGGCACATAACAACAACAACAACAACATAACCAAAAGTAACAAGTGTCTACTATCTAGGAAGTAATGACACCTCCCTTTCCCTCCCATCCCTGGTAACCATCGAAGATCTTTGCTTTCTGTGTGTATATCTATTTTTAATTTTTAATAATAGTGATACCATCTAGTATTTATCCTTTTGTGATTGACTTTTTCCCCCTAATTATGTTTTTGTGATTCACCCATGTTATGTTTTGCAGCCTTCTCATCATTCATTATA
>NW_006921706.1:1863102-1864445 GCF_000298275.1 Orycteropus afer afer
TTTTGTCAGAGCTGCACTAGGTAACCAGAACAACCATGATTTGGGTTAGGTGCACCTTAGTCTTCAGAGAGACATCTTTGCTCTTCACCACTTGAAAGAGGTCCTTTGCAGCAGATTTGCCCAGTATAGTATGTCGTCTGATTTCTTGACTTCCGGTTCCATTGGTGTTGATTGTGGAACCAAGTAATATGAAATCTTTGACAACTTCAATCTTTTCTCCATTTATCATGATGTTGCTTATTGGGCCAGTTGTGAGAATTTTCATTTTCTTTACGTTGAAGTGTAATCCATATTGCAGACTATAGTATTTAATATTCATCAGTAAATGATTCAAGTCATCCTCACTTTCAGCAAGCAAAGTTGTGTCATCTGCATATTGCAGGTAGTTAATGAGCCTTCCTTCAGGCCTGATGCCACGTTCTTCTTCATATATTCCAGCTTCTTGGATTATTTGCACAGCATACAGACTGAATAAGTATGGTGAAAGGATACAACCCTGACACACTCCCTTCCTGATTTTAAACCATACAGTATCCCCTTGTTTTGTTTGAACAACAGCCTCCTGGTCTATGTACAGGTTCCTCATGAGTGAAATTAAATGTTCTGGAATTTCCATTCTTCTCAGTGTTATCCATACTTTGTTATGACCCACAGTCAAATGCTTTTGCATAGTCAATAAAACACAAGTAAACATTTTTCTGGTATTCTATGCTTTTAGCCAAGATCCATCTGACATCAGCAGTGATATCCTTCGTCCTCTTCTCAATCCAGCTTGCATTTCTGGAAGTTCCCTGTCAGTACACTGCTGCCACTATTTTTGAATCATCTTCAGCAAGATTTTACTTGTGTGTGATATTAATGGTATTGTTTGATAATTTTCACATTCTGTGTTGTTTTGGTTATTTGGTGCTGCTCTAACAGAAACACCACAAATGGGAATGGCTTGAACAAACAGGAGTTTATTCTCTTATGGTTTGAGGCTTTAAGTCCAAGTTCACAGTGCCAAGCTCTAGGGGCTGGGTCAAAGCCCCTAAACCTTGGGCTTCAGCTCTGCCTCGTGCTCCCAGCCCACTGAAGCTAGAGGCATCTCTTCACTCAGGCAGCTCTTAGATGTTGAGGCTGATTAAACCCAGGCTCAATAAGAGAAAAGGCACAGTCCCAATATTACCAAACCACATGGCAGGCCATTAATTCAAGTCCATTAAAAGTCCCAAGATCAGCAGGGCAACATGGCAGGCTGCTGAGCAATGACTCGGCTACGTGCAGGATTCAAACATGCCATCAGCTAGAGACCTTCCTCAAAGTTGCTTCTTACATGCTGGAAGCAGACCACATCCCTAAAG
>NW_006921706.1:1864935-1897208 GCF_000298275.1 Orycteropus afer afer
TTTTCTGGTTTGCTGGTTTTTGTTTCTCTAGAGAACACAGTCTAACACAATTACCAATCTCACCATGGGGAATAACTACATCTAGCTGCCCACTCACTCAACCAGGCCTAGCCAAGTTGACACACAAACTTAACTACCATATGTGGGATCACATTTCTTTGGAATGGGTACAAATATGGATCTCTTCCAATCAGTTAATAAGCTTTGGTATGATACTGGCTAAGGCATTTGACTGCTAACCAGAAGGTTGGTGGTTCAAATCCACTAGCCACTCCACAGAAGGAAGACTGGGCAATCTACTTCAGTAAGGTTTACTGCCTTGGAAACCCAAAGGGGGTCACTATGAGAGGGAGTCAACCCAATGGCAGTGAATTTGATTTGGTTTGTTTTGGTTTCCAGAGATTTGGCCAGGTAGCTGTCTTCCAAATTTCTTGGCACTGATGAAATAAGTGCCTCCAGTGCGGCATCTGTTTGTTGAAATGTCTCAGTGGGTATTCTGTCAATTTCTGGAACCTTGTTTTTCACCAAATCCTTCAGTGCAGCTTCAACTTCTTCTTTCAGTACGACCAGTTCTCAACGATATGCTGCCTCCTGAAATGTATAAACATTGACCATTTCTTTTTGGTACAGTGACTGTGTATTCCTTCAATCTTCTTTTGATACTTCCTACATAGTTCAGTATTTTGCCCATAGAATCCTTCAGTATTGCAACTTGAGGCTTGAAATTTTTCTTTATTTCTTTTAGCTTGAGAAATGCTGAGTGTGTTCTTCCCTTTTGGTTTTCTAACTCCAGGTCTTTGCATATTTCATTATAATAATTGACTTTATCTTCTCGAGCTGTTCTTTGAAATCTTCTATTCACTTCTTTCATTATTTCTTCCATTTGCTTTAGATACTCTTTATTCAGGAGCAAATTTCAGAGTCTCTTCTGACATCAGTTTTGATCTTTTCTTCCTATCCTATCTTTTGATTGATATTTTGCTTTAATGTATAATGTTCTTGATGTCATCCCACAGTCCATCTGGTTTTTGGTTGTTGGTGTTCAATGTGTCAAATCTGTTCTTCAGATGGTCTCTAAATTCAGGTGGGATATAATAAAGCTGACTTGACGGCAAAAAAAAAAAAAAAGAATAAATAATAATAAAGCTTTGGTGGTGTAGTGCCTAAGGCATTTGAGTGCTAAGCAGTAAGCAGAAGGTTGGCAGTTCAAACCCACCAGGCACTCCATGGTAGGAAGACTGGGAAATCTACTTTAGTAAAATTAACCACCTCAGAAACCCAAAGGGGTTTGCTCTGTGTTACAATTAACTTGATAGCAGTGAGTTTGGTGTTTGGTTTATAATGAAGGTCATATTCTGGCTCTGATGGACTTGATTTATTTGTCTTTAGCTTCAACTTGAACTTGCATATGAGCAGTTGATGGTATGTTACACAGTCAACTCCTGGCCTTGTTTTCACTGTGATATTGAGCTTTTCCATTGTCTCTTTCCATAGATGTAATCAATCTGATTCCTGTGTATTACATCTGGCAAGGTCCACATGTATACTTCTGTTTCTGTTGTTGAAAAAAGGTATTTGCAATGAATAAGTGTTGGTCTTGCAAAACTCTATCATGTTATCCCTGGCATCATTTCTGTCACCAAGGCCATATTTTCCAACTATTGGTGATTCTTCTTTGTTTCTAACATTTGCATTCCAATCATCAGTAATAATCAACACATCTTGATAGCATGTTTGGTCGATTTCAGACTGCAGAAGTTGGTAAGAATCTTCAAATTTTCTCATCTTTGGCTTTAGTAGTTGGTGCATAAATTTGAATAATTGCAATATTAACTGCTCTTCCTTGTAGGCATGTGGATATTATCATATCACTGACAGCATTGTACTACACGATAGGTCTTGAAACATTCTTTGTGACAATGAATGCCATGCCATTCCTCTTCAATTTGTTATTCTGGGTATAGAAGATCATATGGTTGTCTGATTCAAAATGGCCAAAACCAGTCCATTTCAGCTCACTAATGCCTATGATATCAATCTTTATGCATTCCATTTCATTTTTACACCTTCCAATTTTCCTAGATTCATACTTTTTACATTCCATGTTCTAGTTATTAATGGATGTTTTTAGCTCTTTCTTCCCATTTTGGGTCATGCTACCTCAGCATGGAGGTCCAAATAGAGGTCCTGAAAGGTTTACTCAGTGCACATCATTAAGGGCCGCTCTACTTGGAGGAGGCAGCTTTCCCCACTCATATTTTGAGTACCTTCCAAACTGAGGGGCTTGTCTTCTGGCACTGTATCAGTGTTTCAAGGCTATTCATAAAGTTTTCCAGTAATATATCAGACAGCAATTCACTGCTATTCGTAAGATTTTCACTGGCCAATTCTTTGAAAAATGGATGGCCCCTTCCTTCTTCCAATCCTGTCTTAGCCTTGAAGCTCTGCTGAAACCTGTCTACTATGGGTGACCCTGCTGGTATTTGAAATACTGGTGGCATAGCCTCTAGCCTCACAGCAACATGCAAGGCACCACAGTACAACAAACTGACAAGACAAGTGGTGAAACTGACACATGAGTGGTGGGAAATTGAGTTAGATTTGTCATAATCTTTATCAAGCAAAAGGTAACTGTAATCACAATATTTTCTTGCATTTTTACTAAAAAAAATTATGTAATAGTTACTTAGATTCTTAAATACTTTTTGTTATAAATCTTCCCTATATGTATGTGTGTGTGTGTGTGTGTGTGTGTGTGTGTTTATCAATCAAGTGAATTCTGACTCATAGTGAACCTATGGGGCAGAATTCCCTAATCACCGCACCAGCAGAGCACACCTTCCTTAGTATACATATGTATATATATGAAGCATTCAGAGTGATTTTTAGTAATGAGCAAAAATAAACATTTATCCCTCCTTTTAAAACTTTTGTAGCTACTAAGACAATGATAAAAATTGATGGTCTGGCTTGTGCTACCCACTCTGGCTTCAACTAGAATTATTTTCTTTCTCTTTGCTTTAGAGCCAAAGCCAATCTTCTTTCCCTACTTCCAATTAGCCATACTTAGACCCATCTCAGCCATCTACTTCTGTGAAGATTGACTATCTTGAAAGCCCAATGAGGATTGTTGTGAATCAGAATCAACTTGATGGCTGTGAGTTTGGTTTTGGTTTGTCTCATCTCAGAGACTTTGCATTTCTGTTGGTTGATTGTACCTTTTTCACTGTTAGCTGCTTAAAATTTCCACTTATTCTTCATAACTCAATTTATAACTCATTCCTTATGAAAGGAACTCCAGGCTATATTAAATCTCCCCGTCACAAGCAGTGATAGCTTCCTATCCTTGAGTGTCTTGATCACAGATAGTAGTTATTTACTTCCATGATAATTTGACTAACATCTGCCTATTTTACCAGCTTCTATGCTCTGTGAGAGCAGAAACTATGGATATATTGCTCATTTTTTTTTTTTTTACCCCAGCACCTCATATATGTCTTGCTATGTAGAAGTTATCAAAATTTATTGCAAAGAGATTGAGTGACACACTGTGATAGACATAATCATGGGCCCCCAAAGATCCAAATCCCCAGAACCTGTGAATATGTTACCTTATATAGCAAAGGAGATTTTCTAAACTGAGCTGTTCCTTAGCTGAATACTAAAATAAATAAACAAATAATAAACAAACAAAGAAATAAATTGTCTGCGTCTAGTCTATTGATACTTAAAGGTGGGAAAAATGCAGTGCAAAAGTCAAAGTGGAAAGAGCTAGTAATCTTACTGAATGTGGTTAAAATATCTTATTTATACAAAGTTTTTTAAACCATGTGACCTTGTCAATGCATTTCTAGGGTCCCTCTCAGGACTTTCAGACAGGCTTATGCCATTGACAGACTAGAAGCTTAAGCATCATTAGCCTTGTCGAATATTTCTCTCTGATGCTATTTTCTATAAATAGAAAAAAAATTGAAGTTTGCATAAATCAAGGCCCAGCATGTCCAGATGATTTCCTTGGGAACAAATATTTTGAAAATTCTGAGGAGTAGAATCTAATTCAAGACTCTTTTAATTGAGGAACCAAGCTAGAAATGGTCATGTGGTGGTAGGAATTAAAAAGAAATAGATCACAGGTATCAGCTTCCTAAAATATTAGCCTTTGCTGACTAATTAAACATGCATGATTCTGGTTTCTCCTTATACTATGTGTTATTGTCATCTTGAATTTGAGGACAACTTTTTTGAGGTGAATTCAGTCTTTGATTGAAAACATACTGAATAGGGTAGAGCCCTAATGTATCCCACTAGATAGGTCTTCAAGGAGCTCTCGTAGCGCAGTGCCTAAGGCATTTAACTGCTAACCAGAAGGCTGGTGGTTCAAACCCACCAGCCCCTAATCGGAAGGAAGGTTGGGCAATCTACTTCCATAGTGATACTGCCTCTGAAACCCAAGGAGGGGTCACTATGAGTCGAGTCCTACTTGGCAACGCACAACAACAACAGCAACTACAGATAGTTCTTCAGAGCTAATGCTATTTAAAAACATCAAAAAACTTTTGGATAACTGATCTGGCTTCTATAAGATTTTAAGTCTCTGTTTTTTCATTGTGTATGCAAGATAACTTGATATAATAGTACAATTTCTAAAAAATTACTATCTTCCTATATGTATCTCAATCATATACCTAATCCAGTATATTTCATATAGATGTATTTAAGTCATCAAGCCTATAAAAGATTGGGGAATGCAGTTGTAACTTTTTCATTGTAGGAAAGTGTACATTCATCTTTAAATCTTCCAGAACAACTACCTCTGAGCTTGTCAATTACATAAACAAAATAAATTGAATGGATGAATGTGCTAAGAAAAAGAATAGTTATGCATCACTTGTACCAGGAATAATTTGATTCCAGTTTGCTATTTAAACTATAAATGAAAGAAAGAAATGTGATTTATATGTCTTCTGGCATGAAACTCTAATTCTTTCTAACTCTTGCAGTTAAAGAACTGTTTTCTAATATATCTTTTTAGGAAAAAGAATTGGGAACAAAATTAAAAATATGAAGTTAGAGACTCTGAAAAAACAAAAACAAAGGGACTGTCATTGTACATTCGCACCACAGATGCCTGCAATAACTACTATGTTGTTGGTGTTAGGTTCCTCAAGCTCTGACTCTTAGCAGCCCTGTGTACAACAAAACGAAACACTGACCGATCTGCTACATCCTCACAATCCTTGCTATGCTTGAGCTGGTCGTCGCAGCTACTGTGTCACTTTGTTTTATTGAGAATCTTTCCCTTTTTCAGATAGATTTGTTTCTTCTTCTGGCAGTCTATAGTATTTTCAGTATTCTTCACTAGCACTGTGATTCAAATATATCAATTCTTCCTCAGTCTTCCTTATTAATTATCCAGCTTTCACATTATATGAGGCTATTGAAAATAGCACCTTAGTCTTCAAAGTGACATCTTGGCTCTTTAACACTTTTAAAGAGCTCTGTTGCAATAAGTTGTCTGATTTTGTGACTGCTTCTTCCATGGGCTTTGATTGTGGATCCAAGAAAAATGAAATCCCTGACAACTTCAATCTTTCCTCCATTTATCATGAAGTTTCTTATTGGTCCAGTTGTGAGGATTTTTGTTTTCTTTATATTGAGGTATAATCCATACTGAAGGGTTTAGTCTTTGATCCTCATCAAAGTTCAAGTTGTCTTCACTTTCAGCAAGCAAGGTTGTGTCATCTGCATATTGCAGGTGGTTAATGAGTCTTCCTCCAATCCTGATGCCGCATTCTTATTATTGTCCAGCTTCTTGGGTTATTTGCTCTATGCAGCATACAGACTGAATGAGTATGGTGAAGGGATACAACCGTAATGTACACTCCTCCTGATTTTAAACCTTGCATATCCCCTTGTTCTGTTTGAATGACTCCTCTTGGTCTCTGTACAGGGTCCTCATGAGCACAACTAATTATGGAATTCCCATTATTTGCAGTATTATCCATAATTTGTTATGATCCACACAATTGAATGCCTTTGTGTAGCCAGTGAAACACAGGATAAAGTCTTTCTCATATTCTTTGCTCTCAGCCAAGATTCATCTAATAACAGCAATGATATCCCTTGTTCTGTGTTCCCTTCTGAATCTGGCTTGAATTTCTGGGACTTCCCTGTCAATGTACTGCTGCACCTGTTTTTGAATTATCTTCAAGATTTTACTTACATGTGATGTTAATGATATTGTTCAATAATTTCCACATTCTGTTCAATCACTTTTCTTTGGAAAGAGCAAAAATATTAATCTCTTCCAGTCACTTGGCCAGGTAGCTGTCTTACAAATTTCTTGGCTTAAACAAGTGAGTGACTCCAGCATGGCATCCATTTGTTGAAATATCTCAATGGGTATCCTGTTAATTCCTGGATCCTTGTTTTTCACCACTTCTTTCAGTGAAACTTAGACTTCTTCCTTTAGTATCATTGGTTCTTGATCATTTACTGCCTCTTGAAATGGTTGAACGTCAACCAATTCTTTTTGGTGCCATGACTCTGTGTATTCTTTCCATCTCCTTTTAATGCTTCCTGCATGATTCAGTATTTTGCTTATAGAATCCTTCAGCATAGTACTTGGCATACATTTAGCTTTTATAGTAGTCAAGAGTTGGCTATCCATCTCTACGCACATGGTATGCCTGATATTACCTACCAAATTAATGAGTCAGGTATTGCCATATTACTTGTTGTGGTCAACAGAATGTAGCATAAACAAAGATTTAAGAGCCTTGGCAATTGTCAAAACACAGAGATGGAGCCCCCCCCCCATCCTGAGTATCCAGGAGATAAAAATATATAACATCACCTCAGTTGAACTGAATGGACATGCAATATGAGTGAGAAATGGATTGTTGCTGTTTTAAGTCACTGAGATTTTGGAGTTTAGTATTGGACTATAACATTTTCTATTTGGATAAATATGGTCATAGGTATCTGAATGATATACAAAATAAACAGAATATTTATACTTCCAGTGTTTTAATTAAAAAATATTCAAGTCCTAGGATTGAATTAGGCATTCTGGTAGCATAGTGCCTAAGAAGTCCTCAGAAGGAAGGTTGGGCAATCTACTTCTATAGTGATACCGCCTTGGAAACCCAAGGAGGGGTTTCTGTGAGTTGGGTCCGACTCCACGGCACATAACAACAATAACAACAGGATTGAATTATGTGAATTAAATTATTAAACTCATATTAACCCAAATATTTCTGTGTTGTATAAATACAGCATCTTAAATGTATTTTGAAAATCTTCATTTTTCTGTCCTGCATATGACTCTGAACATGAATAGAAAAGTTAAAAAAGGGTAATTATAAATGATTATAACATACATAATTATTATAATTACATCTTGAGAATCACATGAAATATTAAATATGTAAAGATAATCAGCAGTCAAGTACCTCTTGAGATTTTTCATAATGTCTTCATGATGCACTGAGTACCCAGATAGAAGCTTCATAATCCCTTTAAGTAGGATTTTTGTATTGACTGACTTATAAATTCTAAAATGGCTGTACCTGGTGAAATTGTGAATGAGTCATCTGGGATAAAATATACTTAAACAAATTATTGACAATGTTTTTGGAGATTGAATTTTGTTCAGCTCACTGTGTGCTCATTATTTTTTAATTGTGTGCTTTTAAGGATAGTAAAAGTAATATCTAAGAGTAAAAGAACATCTTTATAGACACTAGAAAGCAGATCTGCTAGTTCATGAATAAATGATCATTGGTCTCACAATACCATATTTTCACAAATTAACTTTCTTTTTGTATGAATATTAAGTATGAGGGTTTCTGCATGCTTTGTAAGAAAAATGCTATTCAAAATTTTGCTTTTCATTTTTACAGATGATCTTAGTCTAATGAAAAATCATTTTCTATATTCTAACTTTCTTTAGTCCAATAATGAATACTTTCAAAGAAGGCAGACTTCAAAGAGCTTTATTTTATCTAAAGCCTCATAAGAGTAGGAGTGTGGAAGATATTAAATCATATAGGATTGCTCAAAATGATTCAATGTTTCCAGTAAGTTAATTGAGATAGGATGAGAAGGAAAATATATTTTACTATTTCTACACAGAAAAGCTTATCCTTTCTTTCAAAAACAATGATTTATTTTCAGTTCCCAATGCTGAATATTCTCTTTACTTGTCTATCTTTCAAATGTAGTTAATTTTTTTTTTGGAACGTGGATTGATTCCTTCTTCTTAATTCCCTGTACTACAAGATCAGCATCTATTGCCTGTATTCTTTAAATAGTCTCTTAACATGAACTACTAAGGCACTTGACTGCTAACCAGAAGGCTGGTGGTTCAAACCCACCAGCCACTCCTCAGAAGGAAGGTTGGGCAATCTACTTCCATAGTGATACTGCCTTGGCAACCCAAGGAGGGGTCGCTATGAGTCGGGGCCAACTTGATGGCACATAACAACAACAACAACAACTGACCTCTAGTTAAGTGGCTCCTCTCCTTCCTTTCCTGCTTCCTACCCTCCTCCTCTCGACATACATAAAATGCATTCACTTACATACTTTTTATACCATTTCTGTTTGAATAGGTTGCCATAAACATTTATATTATTGACAGTACATGATCTTGGTCATATTCTACATTAAATTATGTCCTCCAAAAAGGTGTTAAAAGTCCTAGCCATTGTTCCTGTGGTTGTGAGCCTTTTTGGAAACAGGGCCTTTGGAGATGTTATCAGTTAGGTCAATATGAGGCTAACATTCAACCACAAAAACCAAACTCACTGCTATCGAGTTGATTCCGACTCATAGCAACCCCCATTGGGTTTCTGAGGCTGTAAATCTTTACAGAAGTAGCCACCCCATCTTCCTTCTACAGAGTAGCTGATGGGTTTGAACTGCTGACCTTCTGGTTAGCAGCCAAATGCCTTATCCACTACATCATGAGAGCTCCTTCAAGGCTAACATTAGGTGGATTCTAATCCAGTATGACTTTTTCCTATGAAAGAGAAGATACCAATACAGAGAGAGAAGAAGGACACCTTGTGATGCTATAGCTGCAAGACAAATAACACCTGGAGCTACCGGAAGCTGGGAGAGAGAGGCATGGAACAGATTCTCTACTAAAACCTCAGAAAGAATAAACATGGCCACCACTCTGATCTCAGATGCCCAAACTCCATTTCAGTGAAACAGTACAAATTATGTTCTTTAAAGTTACTAACTTTGTGGTATTTTATCAGCCACCACATTTGAACTCTAGTATAGAAGATAAATCTTAAAGATATGGAATACTGACAACCAGAAAAGTCAGAAGATGGAGTTTTGAGAAACCTCCTCTTTTTTGTAGGGCTCTAGGGTGCTCTGGTGGCATAATGCCTAAGGCATTTGACTGCTAACCAGAAGGCTGGCAGTTCAAACCCACCAGCCACTCCATGGAAGGAAGACTAGGCAATCTACTTTCATTGAGATACTGCCTCGGAAACCCAAGGAGGGGTAGCTATGAGTTGGATTCAACTGAACGACAGTGAGTTTAGTTTTTTGGTTAGTCTTCTAGAGTGTTGCAGGGTGTGATGGAGGATAGGGGAAATGGAATAAAATAAGTGCATCTTATGAAATCAGATCTCTTGCCTAACACTGTCTGGAAATAAAAGCCCACTGTATGACAGGTTTCCTCCCTCATGTGACACTTCATGCATACTTCATTAAGTCTCACTATAGAACTACCAGCTCTGAAACATCTACTATGCCTGGCTATCTATGATATAAAACTTTATCCTTTAGAAAATGACTGAAATTATATTCCCTGAATTTTTTCCAAAGTCAGTGCCACTGGTCTTAACAGTCAACTGAGACATAGAAAACTTTTCATAATGCAACATTGGGCTGAGAGAACAGAGAGGGCCAGAGTGTATGGGGAAAGAAAGGAAGGCTGAGAGTTTTCTTTGAGGAGATAAAGGGTGTTCTGGCATTTTTGACCCTGTAGTGGGAGTTTCAGATGGGTTAAGAGAGAGATGATGGGAAGATGACAAAATCAAAGAATTCTTTGAAAAAAGTGGAAGGGATAAGAAGGAAGCAGAATGCATATAGGGATTGGAGAATGGGAGACAATAAAAAAATACCAGAGCTTAAGTTTATGGACAAGACCTCAAATTTCCTGATTTTGGTGACTTAATTTTAGAGCCTTGAAGAGCACTATAGATTAGGGATCTCCATCAATAACAGGTTTTGAAAGAACTGAGAGAAATGTACATAAGAAAGTCATTCATGGTTAGAAAGTGCAAGATCATATCACAGCAGTAGTAGTGAAGTAAGAATTTTCCTGCCCCACATAATTTTACCATGGGGGAGTCAGCCATGTTAGCAAGATATGAGAAGAGAAGTATAAGAGTAAGATGGAGAGAGTGAGTGAAACAAAATTCCATCTCCATTAACAGTAGACTGCGGTAGAACTTCAAAATTTTAAGTATATAGCTGGACATTGTAATTACTTCATTTAGTTTGTGTACAACCTAAACATAAATGAAAAAAGTCCTTGGAGCTGCCTGAGTTTTGATAAAATAGTTTTACTAATAAAAGATAAGTCACTAAGAGGCAAAAAGAGTATTCAGTGGCTTTTTTTTTTTTTCAAAAGTAGATCACCAGATCTTTCTTACAGGGTGCATCTGTGAGAACTCAAAGTGCCAAACTTTGTTTCCTAAAAGACAAGAGTGGTTCACTATGCATAGCCTGTAAAAACAACATGGTGTATGTTGAAAATCTGCTCTCCTTTTTGGAAGTCTGGAATTTTGCTAAATGCTAGGCAGATGGTGGCTACATGGCCAGCCCCTAGTAAAAACTGTGGACACTTATCTCTAATGAGCTTCTTTGGTAAACAACACTTCATGTGTGTTGTCACAATTAGATGTTGGAGGAATTAAGTACATCCTGTATGACTCTGGTGGCATAGTGCTTAAGACATTTGACTGCTAATCAGAAGGTTGGAGGTTCAAACCCACCAGATGCTCCATGGAAGGAGGACTGGGCAATCTACTTCCGTAAAGATTTACCACCTTGGAAAACCAATGGCGATCTCTATGAGCTGGAATCAACTCAATGGTGGTTAGTTTGGTTTGGGTTTTGGTATGACTCTACAGGTAGAGGACTCTTGGAAGCTTGTGCCCGGGTACTTCTGGATATTAGCCAATTCACATTTGCCCTTCACTGGTTTTACTGTGGGAGCTCTGGTAGTGTAGTGCCTAAGGCATTTGACTGCTAACCAGAAGGCTGGCAGTTCAAACCCACCAACTGCTTCTCAGAAGGAAGATTACGTGATCTACTTCCATAGTGACACTGCCTCAGAAACCCAAGGAGGGGTTGCTATGAGTCGGATCCAATGTGATGGCAGTTGGTGTTTTGGTTGGTTTTACTCTGTATCCTTTAACTGTAACAAAGCTTAGCCTTGAGTATGACTCTTTGCTGAGTTCTGTGAGTCTCTCTAACTAATCACTGTACTTGGGAGTGATCTTGGAGCTCTTTGGTACAGCTCTGTCTCAGTGCTAGGAAGCAAATTTAAAAAAGGTGCTGTCCTTGAAGAGCTTATAGCCTTATTGCATGAGAGAGAAGGAAGGAGCATCTATAAGGAGAGAATATATATTCATGTAGATAATTTCAATATCATTTGTTTCATAAGGACACTTATGCAGAGTCCTATGGGAACACTGGAAAAGGGATATTTATTCCAGGAGTTCAGGACACTTTTCTTTCAGTCAGATTTTGAAGAATGAGAAATATTTAGGCAAATATAGGAAGGTGGGAAATACCTGAATACAGGGACCTGTATATCTGAAGAAAGTAATATTATTAATATTACTGATAGTTATATGGTCCTGAACAAAAAACAAACCAAACTCACTGCCATCTAGTTGGTTCCAACTCATAGCAACCCCTCCTTGGGTTTCCAAGGCAGTATCTCTATGGAAGTAGATTGCCCAGTCTTCTTTCCCAGAAGTGGCTGGTGAATTTGAACTACCAGCCTTCTGGTTAGCAGTTGGATAACAGCAAATATACAAGGTTTAACCAAGTGTGAGGGATTTTTCTAAGTCCTTCACCTATATTAACTCTTTCAACCTTCATGTTTTTATGTGCCGTCGAGTCGGACCTGACTCGTACCGACCCCTACTTGGGTTTCTGAGGCAGTATCACTAGGGAAGTAGATTGCCTAACCTCCTTCTGAGGAGTGGCTGGTGGGTTTGAATTGCCAGCCTTCTGGTTAGCAGTCAAGTGCCTTAGGCACTTCACTACCAGAGCTCCTGGTAACACAATACAGGTTTTTTAAAAAGAAGAAACTTCAGCAGAGAGAGATTAAATATATTGTACAGACTCCTACCCCTGGAATTTGAACCCAGACAGTTCTTTAACCATTACTATATATTGTTGTTCCAGAGAAAGAAAGCAGGGGGACTATATTTGTATAGTAATTTTCTTTTCCAATCACAAACATCTGATGTAGAAAATATATTCAAATTTAACAGATGTGAGTTGGGAATTTCCAGTATTAAACATGCATACACAAAATAATAGAGAACAGTATAGAACAACATGCTCTAATATGTAATATAGACTAAAAGAGTCATGGTGGATATTAAGCATTGTATCCTTGTGTATGTGTAAGATCAATGATGCTCTTCATAGTGTCTATTCATAGTGTCTAGAATAGTAATAAAAGCATGGCAGACTATCAAATAATTGCTGCATTTGTTGAACAGTATCTGTTCTCCCCTTTGATAATGTTTAGTTTATATAGCTCCTGTACTATTACATCTGACTTATTATTTTCCATGGTGGATGACTTTTTTCATATATCTTTGATTATACAGTGAAACCTGTATGAACCAGAACTTGATGGGACTTCTTTGTTTTTCCTGGCAAGTTTTCTGTCTTTGACAGGGTGCAGTCTTTGAACTTTTCTATTCCTCTTTTTTAGTGTAAAATATTTCAGTTTTCCTTATCTGACAGGTTTACTGCTTTTGCAAGTTTTACTGTTTGTATACCTTTTATACAGAAAGTAGTAGTATCAGCTGTTGTTGTTAGGTGCTGTCGAGTCATCTCTAACTCCTAGTGACCTTATGTACAACAGAAGGAAACACTGCCAGGTTCTGTGCCAGCCTCATGATCCCTGCTATACCTGAGCCCATCGTTGCAGCCAGAAGTAGTGGATATGTGATTTCATGATATTTTTAAGTGCTTCAGTGTTGTATCCTTTTACCATACTTATTCAGTCTGAATGCAGAGCAAATAATCTGACAAGCTGGACTATATGAAGAAGAACACAGCAGCAGGATTGGAGGAAGACTTGCTAACAACCTGTGATATGCAGATGACACAACCTAGCTTGGTGAATGTGAAGATGACTTTAAAGCACTTACTGATGAAGAGTAAAGACTATAGTCTTCACTATGGGTTATATCTGAACATAAAGAAAGTGAAAGTCCTCACAGCTAGACCAGTAAGCAATTATCACAATGAATGGAGAAAGAATTGAAGTTTTCAAAGATTTCGTGTTACTTGTTTCCATAATCAACACCAATGGAAGCACAGTGGTCAAGATATCAGACAACATATTGCACTGGGCAAATCTTCTGCAAAAGTCCTCTCTAAAGTGCTGAAGAGCAAAGATGTCTCTTTGAAGATTAAGGTGCGCTTAACCCAAGTCATGGTGTTTTCAACTGCCTCATATGCATGTGAAAGCTGGACAGTGCATAAGGAAGACTGAAGAAGAGTTGATGCTTTTGAGTTGTGTTGGTGAAGAATACTGAAAAGTACCATGGACTACTAGAAGAACTAACAAATCTGTCCTGGATAAAGTGCAGCCTGAATGCTCCTTGGAAGCGAGAATGGCCAGACTTTGTCTCACCTGCTTTGGTTGTGTCAGAAGGGACCATTCCCTGGAGAAGGATATCATGCTTGGTAAAGTGGAGGGTCAGCAAAAAAGGGTGAGATGTCAGTGAGATGCATTGACACAGTGGATGCAACGGTGGGCTCAGGTATAGCAATGATTGTAAGGCTGGAGCTGGACTGGGCAGTGTTTTGTTCTGTTATATGTAGGGTCGGTATGAGTGGGAGCTGGCCTGAGGGCACCTAACAACAAGAACAAGATAATTAAAATATCTAACTTTTAACTTTATTCTCCTTGAAACTGTAACAAGTCTTCATTACTTGAAATAATATATTTAGGTCTATTTAGTATTTCAGCATTCTCTCTGGCCAACTTTCTGACTGCTGTATATAATCATTAATTGTACCTGTATTTAATGCACTTGGAAAAGTGAAATTTCAAATGATGGAGCACATGCATATAACAAATTATACTTTAACAGATAGAGAAGGAAAGCCAGCACTTATACTTGAGCATAATGATGACATTCATGTATTAGTCACTGATTTTTTAAAAAAATTAACCCATGATATTTTAAAAATAATGTACTTTTTAGGAAAAGAGTAGATAGAGCTAAGCTCATTTCAATATAGCTTAGCATGATGCTTAATATAATTATATGCCTAAATGACAAATTTATGCTACTTAATTTTATGATTTGCTAATTTCTAGATTTACCATTTGATTAATTCTTAGAATTTCAATCTCTTTACAGAATTTCTGCATTTAATACTGGGACCAAAATTACCACCTTTATTTTAATAGCCAAGTCTGATAAGTCTAACATTTATATCTACCTTGGATTTATTTCTGTTGTCTTTTGTTTCTTTTTTGTCATTTGGACTTTTTTTCTTTGTATGCTTGATAATATTTTATGGAATGTTTTCTGTCCATTGTATATGGAAAATTTTAAATGTAATTTGAATCTCTGGGTAGTATTTTGTTTTTTTCTCAAAAGAGAGTTCACTTTTGCTTTCTTTGGTCAGAGACAAAGAGTGTATCATATTAATTCAATTCAGCTAGGGATGGAGCTTATTCAGAATTGCAGTTCAGTCTTAGTTGAGGGTTGATGTACTTTTGGTTCTCCCTGACATATGTCTGTGTGTACATGCATATGCATATATACAGAGAGAGGGAATGTCATTTTATTAATTCACATTTGTACTTATATAATCTTGTTTGGCTAAGTAGGATTTATATCAATATTCATGGGTCCCAACTGGGACCATTTACCAAAGCCCTTTCTCCTGATGACTCTGAACTCCAATTTCTGTCTTCACAGCCAAATAAAGCTGTTTGAAGCTCTCTTCAGTTTCTTAGACCCTTACCCTTTGCTTGTGGTTTAGCAAATACTAGAAGAGGAAAAGCAGAAATGAATGTTGGGTTCATTCTTTGTATCCTGGTCTTTGGGATCATGGATTCTTAGTTCTTCATAGCATTAGCAGTTCTCCAGTAGTCCTGCATTCACATTGGTATAGTGTGTGTTTTGTACAACTTTTGCAGTTCTTGTCAACAGTATATAAGTCTGAAACTTTATTTTTTTTCCCAGAAGCACAATGTGTTACTGAAGATGCAAGTGTAAAACACTTTTTTATTTTCTGTAATATCTATGATAACCAATTATACAGCACTTGAACAGTATCATCAAATATATTCCTACTATACAGTACGTAGCAAGATATTAGCCTGAGAAAGGAGAGCAAATGCTTATGCCTTTAAGACACTTAATATACAGTGGTTAGTTTGGTTTAATAACTGGTTATATATATATTTCCCAGTCCAGAGCATAGTCTACATTTAGGCTCTAAAATATCATGCCATTAAAAAAGTAACTAACTGCGTCACCAGTACCTGAAGCCCCATGCTGGAACAAAAGTTTCAACATGATTTCCATTGTGGCTCATATGTGACCTTCATCTATTTCTTTCTTTCTTTTTTTTTTTAGCTGCAGTCATTTTATTTTTGTCTTGTAGTAAATAAGTTGGTAATAGGTAGCAGACTTGAGGATGAGTGATAGTGAAAGTAATGATGACAAATATAAAGAACCTGAAAATGTATAAGTGTCCCTTGCTCCTGACTATGAGTCTCAATGTGAGTTCACTACTTATAACAATGTCACTGCTTTCAGTTACTGATGAGAACCTTTTCCCTCAATAAATTAGAGGTGATGTCATTTTATTACTTCACATAACTCAACAGTATGAATTACTACGAATGCACATTAATATTGCCATTTTCCCAGAAGCCTACTTCACATAGCTTTACAAACAAATGAGAAAAAGGCACAAGAGAGAAATTTGGTATTTAATCACATAGTAGCAGTTCTCACTTACAGCTTTGACATAATATTGCAACAAAACAATGAAATGATTGATTTAAGAAAAATAGTTAGACTGTGAATTATACTCTTTGGAATATTTGGTTCCAAAATTTCAGATGTGAGTTATTCTTATAACAATCTGTGGGAATTTATTTAATTATCAAGGCCTTTTACAGATGTTTTATGTGGATCAATTTTATAAGAAAAACATCCCTCATTATTACCATCTCTAACTACCAAAAAAGAAAAAGAAAAAGAAAACCCAAACTCACTGCCATTGAGTTGATTCTGACTCAGAACAACCCCCATTGAGTTTCCCAGGTGGTAAATCTTTATAGAAGTAGATTGCCCTGTCTTTCTTCTGTGGAGTGGCTGGTGAGTTTGAACCACCAACCATCTGGTTAGCAATCTGATGCCTTAGGCACCTCCAGCTACAATCATCAGTTAATACACAGGGATCATCCACTGAATGGGTTGACTCTGAACCTGTTAGAGCATGTACATATTGGAAAAGTAAGTTTGACTTATAATTTTGGAGTGTTTCTGGAATAGTTGGAGCTGTGTGTCAACTTGGCTGGACCACAGTTCTGTGGTTTAAGCAGTTGTGATGTGGTTATTCCCATGATGGGATCAGATGAATATGTTTTGAGCAGCCAATCCATGAAAGGGAGTTTCCCTAGGGGTGTGGCCTGCTTCCAGTATATTTATGGACATCCTGGAAAAAGAGACATTTTTCTGTGGATCGGGATTCTGTTGTGCTGCCTACAACTGTCTGATCAAACAATCCACCATTCAGCCTGGAGATCTTGGATTCATCATTTGTTGGAGTCAACAGCCAGTATACTGCTTGCCATCCTTGAGCTCCTCCGCCCCTGTGGCTGTGAGAGTCGGGAAAAGCCTCCAGCTTGATGTTTGATCCAAGAACTTTGGACTGGCCAGCTTCTATAAGTATGCAAGCTATTTTCCTAAGATAAATTTTTCTTTCTATGTAAGCTTTACTGGTTTTGTTTCTCTAGAGAACCCAGTATAACACAGTTTCTAACATGAAATGTCAGCAAAGTGTAACTTTAACTTATGATATATACAATAGCCTATCATATAATTTTTTGAGGCTACTTCTCACCTCTCACAAGTAATTTTTTAAGGGGATTAATGTCACCATTCTTCTAGTTCTGCTTCAGGATCAAAATCCCCGTGACATCAAGAATGAAAACATGTAGTTCAGTATACATCTTCACAAGTTATTATTCTAATAATCTTCATATATTATAAATGTTTTTGCATTTATTAACACACTGACTGTATTTCTGCTAAAATGCATTTTTTTTTTTCCTTTAGGACTAAGTGACTATGAGTTTGGACATGTAGAATTTGTTATAGGGACATAAGTGCATGGGAACAATGATTATTTAACCATGGTTTGCGTCCTATTCTTTATCCGTGTTCCTACTTAGATGCATACATCAAAACATGTGGATTATTGGACTAAGAAATACAGAAGCAGATGCTAGCCCCCAAGAATCTCTATATGTAGATACAGAGAAGGAAGTAAAATGGGATTTAGGCAAAGTAATAGTAATGTAATTATTACAATAATTATGTTAACTGAGCTATACTGAATGCTTATGAAATGTCAGTCTCTAAGTGCCTAGTGTGAACTCTGGTAGCATAGTGGCCAAGACACTTGACTGCTAACCAGAAGGCTGGTGGTTCAAACCCACCAGCCACTCCTCAGAAGGAAGATGGGGCAATCTACTTCCGTAGTGATACTGCCTCGCAAACCCAAGGAGGGGTCGCTATGAGTCGGGTCCAACTTGACGGCACATAACAACAACAACAACAACAACAAAGTGCCTAGTGTACCTGATATCTTAGCTTCACAGAAGGAAGACCATAAAGCAGCAATGACTGTCAATAAGGTGTCTTCAGGTGAAAATCAGGACATGTTAAAGAGCAAGGCTGAAAAGATACATGTAGTTTTGGTTCAAGTTTGTTTTCAAAGGTGTGACTTGAAGTCATGGTCCTTTGTCATAAGCAATTACTATTCATACTTCTGAGAAATGATTTATTATCTATTTGGATGTATTGTTGTTGCTGGGTGCCCATCAAGTTGATTTCAACCTCAAAATGACCCAATGTGACAAAGTAGAACTGCCTCATAGGGTTACTTTGTCTGTAATGTTTACGGAAGCAGGTCATCAATCTTTTTCTCACGGAGCTGCTGGGTGGGTTTCAACCGCTAACCTTCCGGTTAGCAACTTTGCGCTTAACCACTGCACCACTAAGACTCCTATTTGGATTCATAATTTGACCCATGTGTGTGAAAATGTATTTATTTCCTTAATGAGCATGCTTTTATCTGCAAACGCACAACCTGGAAGGCGACACCAGCTATAGAGGAGCTTCCATGAATCTCTTCCACTTTGAAATGCCCTGAGGAAATGTAAATAATTTTCAACACAATTATGCCTTTAATAGAATAGAGTAAATAAGTAGATATAAATATATTGTTAGTCACCATGAGGAATAAAAATTATGGGGTGATTTATTACAACATAAGAGAAGTAAATATTAACCACAGGTAGATAGACATGCAACTTGCTAAATTGTAGGCAAAGAGAATAGAAAGGATTAACAATGTGAAGAAAGGAACATCTCCCCTTTCATATAGCCATTGCTCTGAGAACAGAGGAAAATGCACTGAATCTCAAGGCTCTGTAGGATTTGAGCTCTATCTTCAAGGAGCCGTGTTAGAGAATACACTCCTGTCATTTTCTGTGTGTGTTTCAATGAACCATCCAATTATCTCTTAGCTTCCTTTACCCTGGATTGGACACTAGGCCTAACTTTTAATGTTGAATCATCCCCTAACTACTTAATATGTGGCTTGTTCCTTTCTCTTTCCCTGGTTTTGTAGCATTTACCTCCTTATGCTGTACATTTTAAAAAAGGAAGCTATCTCATGTACAAGGTAAACCATGTCTCTTCCAAATTGATCGAGTAATGTTACAAAAATTAAATCTTCCTTTGACTCTAATTTCCCAACATTCTCTGTCAGAAAAGAGGTGGGGGGTAGATTGGAGACTGCATATATTTCCCCAAATTTGAAGAAAGATTTGGGTTCTTTCATTGGGGTTGATTTATATGCTGATGTATGTTAATCAGCACAGCAAAATTCTTTAATAACATAGCTAATTATGCTGACTCAGGCTAAAATGTTAGCCATATGGCATGTTTTTCTTGTCCTCCATCACCACTACTGTGAAGGGATTGATTTCCCATAACTCTAGTTAATACAATGAATATTTTAAAATGGATTATTGTGTTGGCATAGATCAAAATCTTAAAAAACAAGAAAAATAATTGTTAGAAAGTGGGCTTGAGGTTAACTTCGATAGGGTTAACATAAATAATGTGAGTAAAACAATAATTAAAATCTGAGCAGCATAAACTCCCTCAAGCACTGTTTTAATGATGGCCATATTCCAAGAGAGCTCTTATCTCCTCAGGGCAAAGGCTAGAAGCCCCTTTTGACTCTCAGACACTGGGTGATGGCATCTCATTTTGGTTGTCAGGTACATACTTCAGGAGAAAAACACATTTAGAAAAATATATAAAAAAGCAGACTGCTTTTCAGGATGGAAACATACTGTGGCTATAAGAATCAGCTTCTTAAGAGGTTTTTTGTTTGGTTGCATATCTGAACTTCTCAATATTTGGAACAAGTAGATTTTACAATTTAAGATTCTTTGAATGCAATTAACAATAGGAAACATGAATATTTTTTCTTCCTATTATGCCTTGGACTGAAGCTGGAATGAATTTGGGGTACAATAATTTTTTTTTAAAATTTGTTTCTGTTTCTCAACAATATACACAGCAAATATACACAGCAAAACATATACTAATTCAACAGCTTTTACGTGTACAAATCAGTGACACTGATTTCATTGTTTGGATTTTGCAATCATTCTCATCCTCCTTTTCTGTGTTGTTCCTACCCCATTAAGTCTCATGGTTTGCTTTTAATGGACACTTACATAGGATATTAAGTCATAACTATTTCATGACAATCCATTTTGCAATATGTATGCTTATGGACATTAAGTTAGAGTTTATGCTCTCTTTTCTGCTATAGAATGTCAAGCACAATGTCTAGCCTGGTCTCAGCAACTCTCTCCCTACGTGGCTGTTGGTAGGCTGTACATGCCCGCGTAACAACCACCTCCATTGCACAGTCCCATGGGAAACTTTGGATCCAGGAGGGTAGTTATAAAAACTCATATTTCAGCATTTCTCCGAATTTAGTTACATTAAATCAGTAATTCTTAATGCTGGCTACTAACATGACCCCTAGAAATTCTGAATAAATTGAACTATAGTAAAACCAAGATATTATTAACCTTATTATTTATTTATTTATTTTCCAAAATTCCCAGATGATTCCCGTATAGAGCCCAGTTAAGAACACTGCATTAGAGGATTGGCAAACCCCAGGTCCATTCACTCATGAGATGGAAGTATGGTGACTCTTAGTGTCCTTTACACCTTCTCTGTGGACTTTGCTTTTCAATTTAACCTTTGCTCAAAAGGACCTCACCAAGTCTCAACTTAAAGTCTTGCTGATTTGGGGTACTAAATCTTGCTTTGTTTTCTTTTCACTCTCTTATCCGTAATGTTTCAAATTTCCTCTGAATCTCAAACTTGTGACTGCCAAAGACTCAGGTAATAATTAACATTGGCTTCACATTCTGCAGATAATAGGGCAAGCCTTGTCCTCCCTCCTCAGCTAACAAGGGAGACTAGACTATAATACAACCTACGCCAGACATGCAGGCTTATGAAACATTGTTTACATATTACTTCTCGTAGTGCGTACAGCTCAAATCAAGATGTTTGAAACCCTATCACCTCGCACCTTCTCCAGCCTTCTGATCTAATGATGCAATGAAAATCTGTATATCACTTAATACTAGATATTGTAGGTCGTTCTTATTGTTCTCCTTTGTATTAGTGATTCCAGTTAAGTTTGGCTATAAATACCATTTATCAAAATATAATTTCAAAGATGTATAGTTCTAGTATGAAAAATTCCAATTGGTATAAATAAATTACTGTTGATGAATATGGTGATATACAATAAGACTATAATTTGGCAACAAACCCATTGCCATTGAGTTGATTCTGACTCATAGTGACTCTATAGTACAGAGGAGAACTGCCCCATATCATAGGTTTCCAAGGGTGTAATCTTTACAGGAGCAGACTGCCACATCTTTCCCTACAGAGTGTCTGGTGGCTTGAACCAGTGACCTTTTGGTTAGCAGCTTAGCTCTTAACTACTGTGTCGTCAGGGATCCTTGGTACCAGTTAGTTCCATATGATAGCCAAAATTGTTGAAAACAAAGGCAGTACGTCAAATGAATCTATGAATACGTTGAAATATTTTGGAAACAGCCATTTATTCTATAAGACTTGCATCTTGGTTGTTTTATATGATGAATGTTTTCTTTCTTATTGTCTCAAGGAACTAAAGTCCACTGAAAGAGTTTTATTTAAAGCTATTAAATAGGTAGTGGCTAAAATACAATTAAAATTTTGTGCTGGGGTACTTTTTTTTTCTTTATTAGATTCTCTTATTAAAACAAAATAGCAATTACAATGAGATTTTTTATAAAGAATAACTTGTTTTCTTGGCAAAGTATTAAAATATCAAAGAAGCAAAAGTGAACTCACACAGTTCTGATAATCTGAACTTTCAAACTACATGGTTTGAATAGCAGTGGTATTACAATTCATCAGTATATTTTAATGGTTTTGTACTTGGCTCAGGTTTATTATTTGGAGTCAGCTAGAGTGTCATACTGTCATCTCTATAAAGTAACGTTGACACACATGACAACATTTAATGACTTCACAGGATAATGCTGTTAGAGTTACGATGATACTTTCTGCCTACTGGTTTCGTCGTTCAAGGGGAAGATCCAATAATATTTTCAAATTGAGCTAGAGGGTAATCATCGAGGCAAAATACATTGGTCCATTCTCAGAGCTTTTATGTAATTGTTTGAATTCTTTGATTGGAAGTAGCAGAAACCAACTTGGGATACTTATGTCAGCAGTCAAATTAATAATAGGACACTGGGATTTAGCCTAGAATCCAGGGATAGGCATTAATCCAGGCCTGAGTTAGCTAACCTAAGCAGGGAATGAAGTCATTGGGACTTTCCATCTCTCATGTCTATTCCACACTGCATATCTATTTCATTGTCTGTTTTTGCAAAAAAGTTTTCTGTTTTCTGCCGACTTGGTGTGCCATTGTTGCCAGGGAATCTTTTGGGGGACCATCAAGGGTCCTTGTCTAACCATGAGAAAGAATTGCTCAGAGAGAGTTGGCCAGCTTAGGAGAGAACAGCTTTATTAAAGAAAGAGAGTGGAAGTACTCCGCATTGGGCCAGCAGCAGAGCATAGCACTTTATTACACTGCTTCCCCAAACAAAGGGCTTTTAGGAGTCTTTAGGGGAATCGGGGATACTTCTGGCTAAGGAGGAAGAGATTGGCGAATGAACTTTTTTGATAGTTTAGTTTTAAATTGGTGCATCAGCCTTTGCTGGTTCAGTTTTTAACCATATTTGGTATTGGTGCAGTGTAATTCCTGGTATGTGTGTGCAGCTCTCTGTCAAGATGGATTCTGTTGCAAGGGCCTCCAGGAAAAAGATGGAGTTGGCTGCAAAGGCCTTTGGGATACTTGGCATACCTTGTTATGGGCTGTTGCACCTGCACAATTGGGTCCATCAGTGGGTAGGGGCTTGTGTGTGTGTGTGTGTGTGTGTGTGTGGTTTCTGGAGAACTGCTTGGCCATCTTGATCCTCCAGGTTGTAGGCACCATAGGTAGGTTAAGACTAGCTTATCTAAAAGAAACAACTTAAAGGAAATTAAGTAAAGGGGCGAGGAAGGCATTTGACTGCTAACCAGAAGGCTGGTGATTTAAACCCACCAGCCACTCCTCGGAAGGAAGGTTGGGCAACCTACTTCCATACTGATACCACCTTGGAAACTCAAGGAGGGGTTGCTATGAGTTGGATCCCACTTGACAGCAGTGAGAGAGAGTGAGATTCTTTACACAAAGGGGTAGGGACCCTTTCTGTTGCCAGGTAGAATTTGGTAGTTAAGTCATTCTGTTAGTGACATTTCGGAGGGCTTGGGCCATGATCTTTTGCTGTGAGAGGTTTTCTTCTTGCCCTATCTCACCATGACTGTCTCCACCTTTCTATATTACATGTGATAAATCTGTTGTTGTTGTTGTTGTTGTTATGTGCCCTCGAGTCAGACCCAACTCATAGTGACCCTTCCTTGGGTTTCCAAGGCAGTATCACTATGGAGGTAGATTGCCCCATCTTCCTTCTGAGGAGTGGCTGGTGGGTTTGAACCACCAGCCTTCTGGTTAGCAGTCAAGTGCCTTAGCCACTATGCTACCAGAGCTCCTTGTGATAAATCTAGCCATACTCAAAGTTTAAGTGGCTCTGGAAAAGATAATCTTGTTCCTCCTTTGTTCAGGGACCTTTTCATGGGTAGTGATGGATGGGTATTGGTGTTACTGGTCACTAATTGCTGGAAGAATTATGTGCATGAAGAAAGGGAGTAATTTAGACAGACAACCGAACAGCATTAATTCTGATCAAGAATGCACAAAAAAGCCCACTTTATGAATAAATTTTCCTTAACCTAGGGCTCAACCTCACCTGTTATTCCCAGGGACACCTATAACCTCCCCTTTGAGAATCCCATCAGTGGTTGACACTGAAGCAACATATATCCCCTGCAGCAAGTAGAGGAAGGAAGGGCAGAGTTTAGTGAGACTAGATACATGTCTCATATTCCTGAAACTTTGTTAAATATGTTGGCTGGGTAATAGATTTCAGGTTTATTGTTAGGTAATTAGAATTTTGTGGTCTGGACTAGGAAGGAGAAAATTTCATTGGAAAAATGGAAATTAAATGGAATCAGTTTACAGACACATTTTAGGGGAATGCATATCATTTAAATGGGAACTCCCAATTAAGCTGTGAAATTTAAATGATTAACTCTTGCTAGAGACTAAACATCTTTTTCATTGGTACAATCATTGGGAAATAAAAATATCAGACTATTAAGATCGTAGTGCAGATGAATTTGTGTTCCTTTGGTAATGTGGCAAATGTAGTAAAAATAACATGAAAAGAAAACAGTATATTTTGATGAAAAATCTATAGAGAAGATAAACACATTGAGACCATTTTTAATAATTGGTAAAACTTGGATGACAGAAGGAAAGAGTAAGAAGACGCAGCACATTACCGTAGAAAATATTTCTTAACACTCAAGAATACTTAGGATTTTATTTTTATTAAAGCTTCATTAATTTACTCTATAACTCTCAAAAAAAACCTCATTGCTCTCGACTCATAGCGACCCCTCCTTGGGTTTCCGAAGTGATATCACTACAGAAGTAGATTGCCCAATTTTCCATCCAAAAAGTGGCTGGTGAGTTTGAACCACCAGCTTTCCGGTTAGCAGTCAAATGCCTTAGGCACTACGCCACCAGAGCTCCCAATTCACTCTATGGTAATGAAAAATTTATACATGAGTCTGCACTAAGGTTTATCTTTTTTTTTTTTTTTTTTTTTTAATGGAGAAACACTTTTTTTTTTTTTTTTAATTGTGATTTGGGTGAAAGTTTACAGAGCAAATTCACTTTCCATAAAGCAGCTCACATACACTTTGTCTCATGACATTGACTGCAATTTCCCACAATCCAACATCTCCCTCCCACTTCCTCCCCATTGTTACCTCTTCCCTGTGTCCTTCCCTCCCATGTACTCCTGCCCCCTAAGCTGTCTCCCTCTGCTTACACAGCCCTTCTATTCTCCCATGATTGTTCTCTCCAAGCAGTGTATCTACCTAATGTAAATGTTCAGCTCATATGCCTGTTTTTGTTTGGCTGGAAGCCACAGGAATGGGTTCATTTCTAGACCTGAAAGGCAGCTGGAGCCATAGTCTTAGGTTCCATCAGGCTCTATTAGACCAGCAAACTTGGTCCCCCCCTTTGTTTTTCCAAATGATTTTGAGTTTTGTTCCACATTGTTCTCCCCCCTCTATCCAGGATCTCCTACATAGATCCCCCTCCGAGTGTTTGACAGTGGTAGGTGGACACCATCTAGTTCTTCTGGTTTCATAGTCATATACACTGAGGATTGCATGGTGTACCAGTTGCTTGGACTAATTGTTTCCATGCATGTTTGTTTTTCTTCATTCTTCTTTGTTCTGGATGCGGAGAAGACCCATCGTTGCATCTAGATGGCCACTTGCAAGCTTTTAAGATCCCAGTTGCTACTTGCCAAAGTAGGATGTGGAACAATGTTTTTGGAAACACAATATTTAAAATAAATAAACACAATTGTTCTCTAAATGTTATGTGTCACCTTTGAAGTAACAGTCTGTTTAAACCACTTTTTTGCTTTAACAACAAATGAAATTGTTTGAAATAATCACAAATAATTTTCATCTGGTCAGTATAAAAGTTCCTTAAATTCTTTGTAAGCCCATATTTTGCCCAGTTAGTTCTAATACATCCTTGAAATGTTAAAGTCGCAAATCTTGAAAATATTCTAAAAGTGAGATTTTGCTTGTTTGTGGTATTTGCAAATCACAATTACAATGTAGTATATTTCAACTTCCTTTCAAGATTATTAGAATATATTCTGTTGGTGAAGCAATTTGGGCTCATATTTTACTTCCAACAATCAATAAGCATGAGCACTCTTTACATTCTTCCCAATAACGGCCAGATGTTAGGCAAGCACAAATCATTTAAGACTGTTTCAAGACATGTCATTCTGCTATATCCACTAATTTCTAATTTGTGCCTGTGGGAATTTACAGTATGTATAATTTTCTTTTGTGGTGGCTAAAGCAGGTAAGAAAATAGTCTTGCACAAAATTGAAACATCTTTTTAAAAAAGCAGTGTGAAAAGTTCAAAAGCCAAGCTTCATTGTCAAATTTTGATTTGACTGTTTTATGAAGGTGAGTTTACTCTCTGATTTACAGTCAAAGGAAGCTGTGTATTGACTATCCCTAGTATTACCTTGGCTGTGGCATGGGTTGTGATGAGCTACTCTAGACCATTAATCTGACCCTGCAGTCCATTTTGGATGGCAGTAGCCCTGCTAGATTTCTGGGTGGGGTTCTTAGTTTTACATCTTAAAGTTATTTGAGAATAGACAGTGGGTTATGTATTTCTTTATGCTATAACAAATGACCACAACTTTAGCTGCTTATTACAGTAAAAACAGTATCACTATGGCACAGAGCTCCTATAAATTTATTATCTTACGATAATAATAACAATTTCACAATTTTGTAGATCAGGAGACTGGCAGGCCTTGCACCTGGCTGAAGTCAAGGTGTCAGCCGGGCTGTGTTTGTGCTGGAGGCTCAAGAGGAACATCCGTTCCCTTACCTTTTTCACCTTCTAGAGCTGCCTGCATTCCTTGGCTCATGGTCCCTTTCTTCATCTTTAGCACCTGCAGTGTCACATCTTGTTGACCCTTCTTCCATTCATATCTGTCTCCCTGATCACATCTTGGAAAAGTTCTCCACATTTAAGTTTCCTGTGATCAGATTAGGCCCATCTGTATAATTAGGGACATCTCTATACTTCACTGTCCTTAACCTTAATGTTGTTGTTGTTGTTATGTGCCGTCGAGTCAGCCCTGACTCATAGCGACCCCTCCTTGGGTTTCCGAGGCAGTATCACTATGGAAGTAGGATTGCCCAACCTTCCTTCCGAGGAGTGGCTGGTGGGTTTGAACCACCAGCCTTCTGGTGAGCAGGCAAGTGTCTTAGCCACTATGCTATAATAGCATCTGCCAAATCCCTTTTGCCATGCAAAATAACATATTCCCAGGTCTAGGGATTAGTATGTCAATATCTTTGGAAGACCATTATTCTGCCGGCCGCATAATAAGTTGACATTAATATGTAGATCTGTTAAGTAAAACCGCCGATTTATTTAGTTTCGGTAGGACTTTTATTCCCTCATAAATCTTTTTCAGTTGTCACTCTGATGTGAGGTACTTTATTTTATTTGCACTTTAAAAATGTGGAAACTGAAGCTTATAAAATTGGCAGACACCATACTTCTAGTTACATGTGGAGCCAGAGGTTGAATTCAGGCCACTGAGAGTCCCTCCTGCCGTTCCAGATTGTTCACAATGAGCAGACAGTAAAAAGATGTCCTAGAAAATTACATGCTGATCTCTGGTCTAAGAAATGTCTGAGCATGTTGGCTGTATGTCCAGGCCCTTTAAAGATTCCTTTTATTGAGTATCATAAAAGTCCCTTCTGACTTTAAAACTGGTTAAAATATACAGAAAGCAAGTGCAGAATTTGTATCAGAATAAAAATTGGGAGCAAAGATAATCAGGACAGACTGGATGAACTGAATCAGAAAAATTTTATTGATCTACATACTAATTGTAGGACTGCCCACCAAATCGAGAAAATGTTCCCATTAAAAATTGTAAAGACCAACTCCAAAACTCACTGCCATCAAGTTGATTCAGACTCATAACAATGTTATAGGGCAGAGCAGAACTGCCCCATAGGGTTTCCACAGTTATAAATCTTTATGGAAGGAGACTGCCACATCTTTCTCCGGCAGAGCAGCTTGGTGGGTTCCTGTTGACCTTTTGGTTAGCAGCTGAATGCCGTAGACATGCCACCACCAGAACTCCTTCAAATTTGGCATGCATCAAAATCACCTGGAAGGGTTAAGCTACAGATTGCCAGCCTCCACCCCCAGGGTTACTGATTCATTAGCTTAGGGGTAGAGTCCCAAAATTGGCACTTTAGCTAGTTCTCAGGGACCACAGTTTGAGAGTCATTGGTAAAGACCTTTAATGTTATGTGGTGAACTCCATATTTCAGGGATCATTAAAGTCTTGAAGGAGACTAAGGAAAACTTGATGAAATCAGAGGCTTCTCATTGGCTCCCCTGTCAATTTCCTTAACTTTTCTAGCTAGGAACATCCGTATTATCCTAGAAGTAAGGCCCAACCTGAAAAAGAGAGGTGAAAGAAACATTTATGTGTACCAGACATTTTTTTTTTTTTTTGCTAGAGAAAAGGAAAGAGAATGGGAATTTTAACATAAGCTCCTCTAAGATCTATTTGAAGAGCCTTGGCTCCATGTCCTCAGGGATACTATTTAAATCTAATCCTCAAATTTCCCAGTTCCATGTAAAGAACCCCATGTGATTCCAATGTGCAGCAAAGTTTAAGAGCCATTACCAAAACCAAAAACCAAACTCACTGCCATAGTGTCGATTCCTATGTATACAGACCTCCTTTGGGTTGCTGAGGCAGTAAGTCTTTACGGAAGTAGATTGCCCAGTCTTACTTCCATGGAGTGGCTAGTGTATTTGAACCACCAACCTTCTGGTCAGCAGTCAAATGCCTTAGGCACTATGCCACCAGAGCTCCTTTTAAGAACCATTGGGCCAGGATTTTTCTTAAATGAGGTTTCCATCTTCTCTGTCATTATCTTTAACCTTAAATCCTGGGTGTGTTAATTTCATCATCTTCACTTTCTCTGAGTCTGTAGTCTTGAACCATAATCATTATAAGACTCAACACTGACTTCAGCTCTGCAACTGCTAGTCTCCATCTGACATTGGTCTTTGCTTCCTAAATTACAGTGATTCACACTTTCTGTGGCTAAGGCAGTGTTGGCACTCCTGGGTTAGATCTTACCTGGCTCTCTGGACTACAACCTCAATTAAGCTCTTGCTATAGCATAATCTCTCCTCTCTTTGAAACGTTTGTTCCTGTGCCTCCCAGAATAGGATCTGGGAAAACAGGGCCCCATCTGGCTCCTAGGTATGGCCTATATGAAAGTTTTAGTGCAGATTTTATTTTAGCCAAATTAGCTAGTACTGAGAGTTGCTACTGAGACTATTCACTTAACTACTGACAGCAGCTGCCTTAGTGGTGAGTTAGGTCAAACAGTAACTGTAATGGAAATAAAATGTAATTAGTTACATAATTTGAGTGGTTCTGGCTTCCATTAAAAGATGTCATGAAACAAGGCATTATGATGGACAACTCACTAAGCTAAATCGTTACAACTATGTGATTATGTCAAGCACTAGATTTCTTACCATTGGGCTCACTAATCAGAACACCTAGTAGCTTACAGTTACTTTCTAAAACTTTTGAAAGCCTTTTTCCTAAAAGCTTTCTGTTTGTTAAACGTAAATTCAAATGTGGGAAACCTAGTAGCCCATTTGAAAATTAGTTCTGGCTATTTCACTACAAAGTGATAAAAATGCAAGTTCACTGGAGAAACTTAATTCATTATTCACTATTATTGCAAAACTGTCCTGGATATAAAATAGGTTGTTGCTTTTTCTGATGTGATTTTTAACTAGAAGAGCAGAGTAAGAAACGATTCAAGCATAACTATAGAACATTGCATGAGTGAGTGAAATGTCATAAAAGATTCAGTGCTGGGTAGAATTCTCACCACCCATTAAATTGAAAAATGAGAGGAGCAAGACACACTTTGGTAAAGAGTCCAGTTTTCTTGATTCAAGATTAAAACACCCATCCCATTCCTTTTTGGGCAGTATCTTTGAAATGTTACTAACCTCCATGGCAGAGGTTGCTTAATCTGCAAATTTATCAGTTGGCAAACCATTACCGTTGCTAATAACCCTTATTCACAGTAACCAGAGAACTACTACTACCATTCCTTAATAAATGAAGTACAGCATAGTAGGCATACTGAAACCTATTAGATTTTCACACATCATTTTCCTTAAAATTTTAGCGTATATTTTCCCTTTAAGTCATTTTCTCTACTGAGGCATTTTTTTCCTTCCACTAAGCAAAAATATTGAATTAAATTTCATGCAGTTTAGTTTAATTCTATCTGCTCATTCTATTTAAAAAACACTTAAAGCATTGGCTCAAGCAGATATGTGGAAATGTAACTCAGTCTGTTTGATAACAGTATTTTAAAAATGCAAATCATCTGCTTTGATTGTGGATGTTGTCGAACTTCTTACATAGTATGTAACTCAACAACAACAAACAGATACTTTAGTTTGGCTTTCATGATTCATCATGATCACATCACAACATACTGTTTGCTAGATCATTTTTCAACATTGAATTTAATTATGAAAACATTTACTTTTTAAGCTCTTCTTTCATTAATTGCGTCCAAGTCATTTATTTATTTTCAGTGCACAGTGCTTTCAGCACTTTCCACTAAACTTTCTGTCAGATGAGGTAAAAGCATTTTGAAGGAATAGAATAGCAAAAAAAAACTAGTTTCTAATTATTTGTTTCCTTCATAAACTTTTATGAAAGGCAACTTTTCAATTAACAGTATTCTAGTATTCTTCCTTTCATTAAACAAAAATACTGAATTAAATTTCATGTAGTTTAGTGACATTTTGTCTCACCATTCTATTAAAAAAAAAGTATTGCCTCAAGTGGATATGTGGAAATGTGGTGATTCAGTCTGTTTGATAACAGTATTTAAAAAATACAAATCAGCTTTGAAAAAATTGTGAAGTATTATAATGAAATATGCAAAGACCTGGAATTAGGAAACCAAAAGAGAAGAAACATGCTCAGCATTTATCAAGCAGAAAGAAATAAAGAAAAAATTCAAGCCTCGAACTGTAATATTGAAGGATTCTGTTATATGCTGTCGAGTCATCTCTGACTCATAGCAATCTTGTGTACAACAGAATGAAACACTGCCAGGTCCTGCACCAGCCTCACGATCCCTACTATACCTGAGCCCATTGTTGCAGCCACTGTGTCAGTCCATATTGTTGAGGGCCTTCTCCTTTTTTGCTGACCCTCCACTTTACCAGGTATGACAGCTTTCTCCAGGGAATGCTCCCTTCTGACAACATGACCAAAGTAGGGGAGACAAAGTCTGGCCATTCTCACTTCCAAGGAGCATTCTGACTGCGCTTCTTCCAGGACAGATGTGTTGGTTCTTTCAGCAATCCACAGTACTTTCAGTATTATTCACCAACACGACAACTTAAGAGCATCAATTGCTTTTCAGTCTTCCTTATTCATTGTCTCGTTCTCAGATAAATATGAGGCAATTGAAAATACCATGGGTTAAATCATCTCACAACATGGATGAACCTGGAGGACATTATGCTGAATGACATAAGTCAATTGCAGAAGGACAAGTACTGTATGAGCCCATTACTGTAAAAAGACAGAGAAGGATTTGCTTGGGATTGGGAACTCACCTAGTAGGTTGCCGGGATGGGGAGGGAAGGGGACGGATTAATTTCCGGCTAGATGGGGCTTACACGTTGATATAGGTAGGGGGAGGGATATACTGGAAGGATATATGACCACCATAATAACACTGGGGAATGAGAGGACACCGAATTGTGCACATAAGAGATAGATGACAGATGCTAATACCAACCAATGTGTCCACAATGCCACGTTGCCATTAACACCAAACACTAGGCTATATAGATAAACACATAAACACCTGAGATGATCAGACAGGGGTCAGTGAGTAGAGGTATACTCTAGACCAAGGATAGAATCAGCTGAGGCTAATCTTGCACAGACACCAGTGATACAAAATACCTACAGTCCTTACAGAAACAATAGAAGACAGACACAGAGTAATCCCTCACAGACATCCGACACTATGGGGAAGAGATCCAATAGATCTACTACTTCAGGACCAAAGTACTGGGGGACACCAGACTCACTTGTCACAACAAAATACATAAAAGCATTGCTCCACATCCTACATTGGTGAGTAGCGACTGGGGTCTTAAAAGCTTTCAAGCATGTTCCACCTCCTACTTTGGTGAGTAGTGACTGGGATCTTAAAAGCTAGCAAGCTGCCATCTAGATGCAACAACAGGTCTCTCCTCATCCAGAGCTAAGGAGAATGAAGAAAACCAAAAT
>NW_006921706.1:1897898-1912372 GCF_000298275.1 Orycteropus afer afer
CTTGAGACCAGAAGAACTAGATGGTGCCCAGCTACCAATGCCAACCACTCAGGAAAGGATCAAATCTGGAGATCCTGGATAGAGTGGGAGGGAAAACGTGGAACATAATCCAAAAACTCAGTAATGACCAGAATTACTGGTCGGATGAAATCTGGTGAGACTCCCAATACTATGGCCTTGGAATATATTCTGTGTCTGAAATAAAACTCACCCCCAGGGGCTGGCTCTTAGCCCAGTTGTTAACAAGATGTACACGCAGACCACTCAACCCAGGATGCCACACCCACATACTCTATGGTAATATATCCCTTAGAGCAATAGACCATGGGACACCAGAGACCAACATTCAAACTGAGGAAATGCAGGACAAACAGGAGTATGTAATTATGAGGGGCACAGGGGGAGGGTTGTAGGGTAGGGAGGGGAGGAGACTGGGTTTGGTTGGACATGGTGAATGGGAAATGAAACTAAATGTATGTGTTACGTTGAATGTAAAACAAGATCTTACAATAAATAAATAAAAAGAAAATACCATGCACTAAGATAGGTGCATCTTAGTCTTCAAGCAGACATCTTAGCTCCTCAGCACTTGAAAGAGGTCTTTCACAACAGATTGGCCCAATGCAATACATCTTTTGATGTCTTGACTGCTGCTTCCATTGGCATTGATTGTAGAAGCAAGTAATGTGAACTCTGACAATTTCAATCTTTATCTATCATGATGCTGCTTATTGGTCCAGTTGTGAGGATTTTTGTTTTCTTTATGTTGAAGTGTAGTCCATACTGCAGGCTGTAGTCTTTAATTTTCATCAGTAAGTGCTCCAAGTCATTCTCACTTTCACCAAGCAAAGTTGTGTCATCTCCTCAAATCCTGATGCCATGGTCTTCTTCATATAGTCCAGCTTCTTGGATTATTTGCACAGCATACAGATTGAATAAGTATGGTGAAAGTATACAACCCTGACACACTCCCTTCCTCATTTTAAACCATGCAGTATCCCCATGTTCTTTTGAATGACAACCTCCTGGTCTATGTACAGGTTCCTCATAAGTACAATGAATTGTTCTAGAATTCCCATTCTTCTCAATGTTATCCATAACTGTTATGATCCACACAATCTAATGCTTTTGCATAGTCAATAAAACACAAGTAAGCATCTTTCTGGTATTTTTTGCTTTCAGCCAAGATCCATCTGACATCAGCTATGATATCCTTTGCTCCACGCCCCATTCTGAATCCATCTTGCATTTATGGAAGTTTCCTGTCAATATACTGCTGTAACCATTTTTGAATTATCTCCAGTAAGATTTTACTTGTGTGTGATAACAATGATATTGTTTGATAATTTCCACATTCTCTCGGATCACCTTTCTGTGGAATGAATACAAATATGGATCTCTTCCAGTCAGTTGCCAGGTTGCTTTTCTTCCAAATCTCTTGGCATAACTGAGTGAGTGCCTCCAGTGTGACATCTATTTGTTGATGCATCTCAATGGGTGTTCCATCAATTCCCAGAGGCTTGTTTTTCACCAATTACTTCAGTCCAGCTTTGACTTCTTCCTTCAGTACTGTTGGTTCTTGACCATATGTCACCTCCTGAAATGGATGACCATCTACTAGTTTTTTTTTTTTTTGGGGGGGGGGGCGGGGTGTATAGTGACTCTGTGTATTCCATCCATCTTCTTTTGATGTTTCCTGCATTATTCAACGTATTGCTCATGGAATCTTTCAGTATTGCAATTTGAGGCTTTTTTCTCCTCAGTTCTTTCAGTGTGAGAAATGAAGAGCATGTTCTTCCCTTTTGGTTTTCTAACTCCAGGTCTTTGCACATTTCCTTATAATAAATGATTTTGTCTTCTCCAGCTGCTCTTTGAAATCTTCTATTCAGCTCTTTTATCTTGTTGATTATTTCATTTAGTGTAGCTACTTGCTGTTCAAGGGCAAGTTTCAGAGTCTCTTCTGACATCCATTTTGGTCTGTTCTTCCTTTTCTGTCTTTTACATGACCTCTTTCTTCATGGATGATGTTCTTGATGCCATCCCACAATTCCTCTGGTTTTCAGTCATTGGTGTTCAATGAATCAAATCTATTCTTCAGATGGTCTCTAAATCCAGGTGGGATATAATCAAGGTCATATTTTGGCTCTCATGAACTTCTTTTAATTATCTTCAGCTTCAGCTTCAACTTGTGTATGAGCAGTTAATGGTCTGTTCCAAAGGTAGCTCCTGGCCTTGTTTTGACAGAAGATATTGGGCTTTTCCATTATCTCTTGCCACAGATATTGTTGATCTGATTCCTATGTACTCCATGTGGTGAAGTCCATGTGTATAGCTGCCATTTTTGTTGTTGAAAAAAAAGGTGTTTGCAGTGAGTAAGTTGTTAGTCTTGCAAAAATTCTATTATGCAATCTCCAGCATTATTTTTATCATGAAGGCCATATTTTTCAACTATCAGTGATTCTTCTTTCTTTAGGACTTTTGCATTCTACTCACCAGTGATAATTAACACATCTTGATATTCAGTCAATTTCAGACTACAGAAGCTGCTAAAAATCTTCAGTTTCCTCATCTTTGGCTTTGGTGGTTGGTGCATAAATTTGGATAATAGTAGTATTAATTGGTCTTCTTTGTAGGCATATGGGTATTGTCCTATCACTGACAGCATTGTTCTTCAAGATAGAGCTTGATACATTCTTTGTGATGATGAATGCCATGTCATTCTTCTTCAATTTGTTATTCTTGGCATAGTAGATCATATGATCATCTGATTCAAAATGGCCAAAATCAGTCCATTTCAGCTCACTAATGCCTAGGATATTTATCTTTATGGGTTCCATTTCATTTTTGATAACTTCCAATTTTCCTAGATTCATACTTTGTACATTCCATATTCCCATTACTAATGGCTATGTATAGCTGTTTCTTCTCATCTTGAGATGTGCTACGTCAGCAAATGGAGGTCCCTAAAGCTTTACTCTTTCCACATCATTAAGATAGGCTCTACTCTGAGGAGGCGGCTCTTCCCCTGTCATGTTTTGAGTGCCTTCCACCCTGAGGGGCTCATTTTCTGGTGCTATATTGGACCATGTTTCAGGGCTATTCATAAAGTTTTCCAATAATGTATCAGATAGTGTTTCACTGCTATTCATAAGGTTTTCACTGGCCAATTCTTTGAGAAGTGTGTGGTCTCTTTCTTCTTCCGAGTCTGTCTTAGTCTGGAAGCTCTGCTGAAACCTGTCAACCATGGGTAGTCCTGCTGGCATTTGAAACAGCAGTGACATAGTCTCTAGCCTCACAACAACATTCAAGCCACCACTGTAAGACAAACTGACAGATAAGTTTCCTTTCCTTTACTGTTTCAAACTGTTCTTCTCATTTCCCAACCTCCCCCAGGTGCTCCAACATCTGCCTGCCAGTACCTGACTCACTGAAGCTTACCATTGAAGGATTCTATGGGCAAAATATTGAATGATTCAGGAAGCATCAAAAGAAGATGGAAGGAATACACAGTCACTGTACTAAAAAGAATTGGTCAATGTTCAGCCATTTCAGGAGGTAGCATATAGTCAAGAACCAATGGTATCGGAGGAAGAAATTGAAAATGCACTGAAGGAATTAATGAAAAACAAAGCTCCAGGAATTGATGGAATACCCATTGTGAAGTTTCAATTAAAAGAAGCAGTGCTGAAAGCATTTATTCATTTATGCTGGGAAATTTAGAGGAAAACTACCTGGCCATCCAACTGGAAAAAAAAATCCATGTTTGTGTCCATTTCAAAGAAAGGTGGTGCAACAAGATATGGAAATAATCAAACAGTATCATTAATATCACATGCACGTATAATTTTGCCAAAGATAATCCAGAAATGTTTCCAGCAGTATATTGACAGGGGAACTTCCAGAAACACACACTGGATTCAAAAGAGGATGTGAAAGGAGGGATATCATTGCTGATGTCAGATGGATCTTAGCTGAAAGCAAAGAATACCAGAGAGATGTTTACCTGTGTTTTATTGACTATACAAAGGCATTTGACTATGGATCACAGCAAATTCTGGATAACATTGCAAAGAATGGGAATTCCAGAATACTTAATTGTGCCATTGACAAACCTGTACGTAGACCAGAAGGTAGTTGTTTGATCAGAACAATGGAATACTACATGGTTTAATATAAGGAGGGGTGTGTGTCAAGGTTGTAGCCTTTCACCATACTTATTCAATCTATATATTAAGCAAATCTAAGAGGCTGGAGAATGCAGTGACAGGAAGACTCATGAAGAACCTGCTATATGTGGTGTAGTGGATAAGGCATTTTGGCTGCTAATCAGAAGGTCAGTGACTCAAACCCATCAGCTTGCTCTATGGAAGGAAGATGGGGCAATATACTTGTGTAAAGATTTACAGGCTTGGAAACCCAATGGGGGTTACTATGAGTTGGAATCAACTTGATGGCAGTGAGTCTGGTTTGGTTATATGCAGATGACACAACCTTGTTTGCTGAAAATGAAGAAGACTTGAAGCACTTACTGATGATCAAAAGCTTACAGCTTACAGTCCTCAATATGGATTACATCTCAATATAAAGAAAATTAAAATCCTCGTAACTTGGACCCATAAGTAACATCATGGTATACGGAGAACAGGTTAAATTTGTCAAGGATTTCATTTTACTTGGATCCACAATCAACACCCATGGAAGCAGCAGTCAAGAAATAAGATAATATATTGCACTTGGCATATGTGCTGCAAAAGACCTCTTAAAGTGTGAAGGAGCAAAGATGTCACTTTGAAGATTAAGGTGAGCCTAACCCAAACCATGGTATTTTCAACTGCCTCATATACATGGGCAAAGGCTGACTATGGATAAGGAAGACTGAAGAAGAGCTGATGATTTTGAGTTGTGGTGTTGGCTAAGAATACTGAAAGTACCATGGACTGCCAGAAAAACTAACAAATCTGTCTTGGAATAAGTGCAGCTGGAAGGCTCCTTGGACGCAAGAATGCCAGACTTTGTCTCACCTACTTTGGTCATGGTATCCTGGAGAAGGATATCATGCTTAGTAAAGTGGAGGGTCAACAAAAAAAGGGAAGACTCTCAAGAAGATGGATTGACACAATGTCTGCCATGATGGGCTCAGGTACAGCAAGGATTGTGAGGATGGTGCACAACTGGGCGGTGTTTCCTTCTGTTGTACATAAGGTCTCCATGTGTCGGAGCCAACTCTACAGCACCTAACAACAACACAAGAACAGTTAATCAATTGAAGAGGAGTTGCCTTCAGGGTGTAGCCTGCTTCCAGTATATATGGAAAGGATCCTGCATTTGGCCATTCATCATCTCCAGTTTCTGGACTTGAACCTGTGGCCTGCCATGTTGCCAGCTGATCTTAGGATTGTTGTCTTCACATCCTGTGAGCCAACAGGGTTTCATTAGCCTCAGCAGGCAGCAGCCTGCTCTACTGCCTGCCAATCTTGAGTTCTTCAGCCTCTGCAGCTGCCTCAGTCAGGAGAAGCCTCCATCTTGCTCCAGTAGACCTGCAAGGTGCTCCTTCAGCTACATGAGCCAGGAGAAGCCTCCAGTTTTTTTCCAATGGACCTGGAAGGCAGAGCTGAAGTCCAAGGTGAAGGGGCTTCCATACAGAATCCAGAGAGGGAAAATCTTCCCCTAGAGCTGTCACTCAACTCATACTTCCAGCCTCCTAAACTGTCAGAGAATAAATTTCTTTTGAAGCCATCCTCTTGTGGTATTTCTGTTATAGCAGCACTAGAGATCTAAGAAAAGTGGCAATGAGTTGGAATTGACTCAGTGGCACATAACAACAGGTTGAGGGGACAGAAACATCAAAATAGACTGCATTCCTTCCAGAATAATTTTTGGGCCAGTGGAACTGCCCAAAAGTCATTTGTAAGCTGACTGTGTACAAATATGACCTTCACTGCTCACTGACCTGCTTCTCCCCTTCTCTTTCTCCCCCCACTCCAGTGCCTTTCCTTTTTGTGGATTTGTATAAGTTAATATATTGAACTGCTACAATGTAACTCTGGTTTTCTTTTGAAAAACATAGTTCTTCTGATGATCTGCAATGAATATATTAGTGTAGTGAATTAATTTTATTTCCAAATTTTGTTTTATGGGCCAAAGTTTTACAACTGTTAATCATGTTTATCAGTTGAAAATGACATTTTAAATATTAACAACTCAATAAATTCTAATATCTATCTTGTTTGCAAAATTAACTGTACTAATTATAAATGGCATTTATAAATATTTGACACATGAGTTTTATGTAAAATTTCTTTATTGAAATCACTGAGGCTGCTAAAGTAGTCTGGTTCTTTATGGATTTATATTTTAGGAAGCTGAGAATTTCTCTGGATAGAAGAGAGCTATTAGAAAGTCACAGAGTAATTCCTTATCTTTGTCACTTATGCCTCAATGGGAATGGTGCTATCACAATGACTTCAGGAGTTTCTTGAGATCTCATTTAGCCTGCTTTCCTGTCTGCTGGGCTTTGCAGTCTGTCTAGTTGCGTCCAGCTGTGAGAAGGCTGGCATTTCATGAAACACTATTAATATTCTTTAGTATTTCATCACTTTTTAAATCAATATCCATCCATATTGAAGAAGTCTGAGATTCAGAAAACAATATTCCAGAAATCAGAATCAGAATCAAGTATATTTGACTTCCATGGGTAAATGCAATTAGATCAACTGTAGCTTGGTATTTGAGGAAGCTAGGAGCTCTGGCACATAACAACAACAACAACAACAACAACAGGAGCTCTGGTAGCATAGGCACTTGACTGCTAACCAGAAGGCTGGTGTATCAAACCCACCAGCCACTCCTCGGAAGGAAGGTTGGGCAATCTACTTCCGTAGTGATACTGCCTTGGAAACCCAAGGGAGGGGTCTATATGAGTCGGGGCTGACTCAACGGCACATAGCAACAACAACAGCAACAACAACAACAGGCTTAATTAAAGGTCTATATATTAAGATCAGTATAGTTTCCAGCAGGCAGGGAAAACTCAAGTTTTGGAAGGATCATGAGTAATTCTATGCTCTCTCAGGTCCTCCTGTTAGAGGTGGCTCTAAAAAGAATAATAGCAATGACAACAACTGCAAAACCACAGTCTTTAAAAAATTTGTGTATTAACCATATGCAATGCAGAGAAATCAAAAGAAAAATCATCACAAGTAGCTACTATATCCAAATAAAACCACTACTGATATTTGATATATATTGTCATTTTCTCAATCTCTCTCTCTCTGCCTGTATACTCACAAACATCATTAAAAAATAAATAAGAGTGGTAAAAAACCCAAGTCAAAACTGAAAACTGGCTAGAGGGATACCTGCCTTTAGGATCTGGTCTTTCTCTTTCCAGCAGTCAACTCTGCTTCTGTCTTGGTTCTCTAGTGCTTCTGTAACAGAAATACCCCAAATGGATGGCTTTAACAAACAGGGATTTATTCTCTTAAAGTTTTGGAGGCTAGAAGTCCATGTTCAAACTGCCAGCTCTATGGGCTGGGTGAAGGCCCCTTGACCATGGGCTTCAGCTTTGCCTCCTGTTCCAAGCCCATTAGAGCTGGAGGCTTTTTCTGATTCATGCAGCTGCTGGTTGCTGAAGCAAGAAACCCAAGATCAACAGGTAAAATGGCATAGTCCCAAGATTAGGAGACAGTGCAGCAGGCCACTAGTTCAAGTCCAGGAACAATCCCAAGAACAGAAGGCATCATGGCAGCCCACTGAGATGAAGACTCAGTCAAATGGAGGATCCAGATGTGCCAAAAGCTAGAGATCTTTCTCTAAAGTTCTTCCATGTGTACTGAAAGCAGGCAACACGCTGAAGGCTACTCTTCTTCAGCAAATTAGGTGGTCACAGAAGATTCCACCATGGAGGTGATTACAATCACATTGTGGAAATAACTATACTCACCTGCCCAGCCAATGTAAACCATGGCCCAGCCAAGTTGAGACACAGCCTTAACTAACACAGCTTCCTTAGGTTTGCGGATTCAAGATAAATATAGCAGAAATAGGACACACATTTCTTTAGACTCTCAGGTAATAAGGAAGTATGTACCCATCTTTCCAGTTGCTTAAAAGCCTGCAGATTAACTCTGATTTCAGCCTGTTTACTGTGCCTAAAGTCTTCTGGGCTAAGAATTGAGAAATGTGGTAAGTGAATAAAGAGAATGGTTCATCAGAAATTTATTAGGGTGAGGTTTTCAGGAGAAGTTGTTGTTGTTATGTGTTGTTAGTCAGATCTAACCCATAGCGACCCCTCCTTGGGTTTCCAAGGCAGTATCACTACGGAAGTAGATTGCCCAACCTTCCTTCTGAGGAGTGGCTGGTGGGTTTGAACCACCAGTCTTTTGGTTAGCAGTCAAGTGCCTTAGGTACTTCGCTACCAGAGCTCCCTTCAGAAGAAGAGTAAGTGGCTATTAAGCTACAAAATAATGATGTCCAACACGTGTGTTTAATTGTGTGCGTTATGTGCTCTATTAGTTTAATGTTTAAACAAAACTTTGGTGCATACAGTTTGGAACTTGCTTCATTAATCCAACTCATTTTTAAGAAACTTTTTGTGTGATTATATATATTATATAAAGTCTGTCAACTCACTGCCATCAAGTAGATTCTGACTCATAGTGACCCCCATTGGGTTTCTGAGGCAGTAAATCTTTATAGAAGTAGATTGCCCCATCTTCCTTCCACGGAGTGGCTGGTGGGTTTGAACCCTAACCTTCTGGTTAGCAGTCAAATGCCTTAGGCACTATACCACCAGAGCTACTTTACCCTCATCATAACACTCAGTAATAAAATGACCCTCCTGATAACAGTATCCTCTCACTCTTGTTGGGTTTGTTTGGTGCTATCAAGTCAGATCCAATCATAGTGACCCTATAAACAGAATGAAACACTTCCCAGTCCTGTGCCATCCTCAGGATTATTGCTGTGTTTGAACCCATTGTTGTAGACACCCTCAACCATCCAACTGAGGGTCTTCCTTTTTTTCACTGATGCTCTACCAACCGTGGTGTCCTTCTCCAAGGACTGGTGCTACTCGATAACATGTTCAAAGTACATGAGATGAAGTCTTGCCATCCTTACTTCTAAGTAGCATTGAAACTGTGCTTCTTCCAAGACAGATTTGTTGGTTCTTATACCAACAATATTTGAATATACCAGTCCCTGCTATATTCAATTATTGTTTGCAAAGACAATAATTAAAATGTATCGATTCTTCCATGGTCTTCCTTATTCATTATCAATTTTTCATATGCACATAAGACAGTTGAAAATATTGTGGCTTTGGTCAGGTATACCTTAAAGTGATATTTTTGCTCTTTAACAGTTTAAAGAGGTCTTTGGCAGCAGACTTCCCAGTGGAATATGTCGTTTGACTTCTTGACTGATGCTTCCTTGGGTGTTGATTGTGGATCCAAGTAAAACAACATCCTTGGCAACTTCAATCTTTTTTCCATTTATAGTGATGTTGCTTATTGGTCCAGTTCTGAGGATTTTTGTTATCTTAATGTTAAGATGTAATGCACACTGAAGGCTGTAGTCTTGATTGTCATCAATAAGTGCTTCATCTTCTTCACTTTCAACAAGAAAGGTTTTGTCATCTGCCCATTGCATGTTCTTAGTCTAATCTTGATCTTGTGTCATTCTTCGTATAGTCCAGCCTCTTGGATCATTTGCTAAATGTACAGACTGAATAAGGCGGTTGGAAGGATACAACCCTAACACATGCCTTTCTTGATTTTAAACTGTTCTGTATCCCCTGGTTCTGTTTGAATGATTTTCTCTTGATCAATGTACAAGTTCATCATGGATACAATTAAGTGTTCTGGAATTCCCATTATTCACAATGTTATGCATAATTTATTATGATCCACATAGTCAAATGATTTTGCATGGTCAATAAAACACAAATAAACATCTTTCTGGTATTCTCTGCTTTCAGACGAGATCTGTCTGTCATCAGTGATATCCCTTTCTGAGTCCTTTTCTGAATCCAGTTTGAATTTTTGGCAGTTTTCTGTCAATGTACTGCTACAACCACTTTCATTCTTTTCAATAAAATTGTATTTGTGTGTCACAATAATTTTTTTTATTTTTAATTTTTTTTATAATTTCCACATTCTATTGAATCACCTTTTTTTTTGGAATGGGCATAAGTGGGGGTTTTTCCAGTTGGCAACATAGCTGTTTTCCAAATTTCATGGCATGGATGAGTGACCACTTCCCAATGTTGGCACCCATTTGTTGAAACATCTCAGTTGGTATTCCCTCAATTCCTGGAGTCTTGTTTTTCACCAATTTCTTCAGTGCAGCTTGGACCTCTTTTTTTCAGTACCATCAGTTCTTGGTGTAGTGTGCTACTTCCTGGTGTGGCTGAATATTGACCAATTCTATTTGGTGTAGTTACTCTGTGTATTCCTTCTATCTTTTGATGCTTCCTACATCATTCAGTATTTTGCCCATGGAATCCTTCAGTATTGCACCTCAAGGCTTAAATCGTTTCTTCAGTTCTTTCAGCTTGAGAAATGCTGAACATGTTCGTCCCTTCTGATTTTTTAACTCTAGGTCTTCTTGAGCCACCCATTGAAGCTCTTTTACTTCATCATTTCTTCCATTTGCTTTAGCTACTCTTCATTCAAGGGCAAGTTTCAGAGTCTCTTCTGACATTCATTTTGGTCTTTCTTTCCTGTCTTTTTAATGATCTTCTGCTTTCTTCATGTATGATGTTCTCCCAAAACTTGCCTCATCTTCAATCATTGGTGTTCAGTGCACCAAATCTTTCTTCAGATGGTCTAAATTCAGGTGGGATATATTCAAGGTTAAATTTTGGCTCTCCTGGACTTGATTTAATTTTCTTTGCTTTAACTTAAAGTTGGGAGCTCTGGTGGCGTAGTGCCTAAGGCATTTGACTGCTAACCAGAAGTTACATATGAGCAATTGGTGGTCTGTTTCACAGTTAGACCCTGGCCTTGTCCTTGTTCTTGTTCTTGTTCTGACTGATTATATTGAGCTTCTCCATCATCTCTCCCCAGAGATGTAGTCTATTAAATTCCTGTGTATTCCAACTGGTGAGATCCAAGTGGATAGTTAATGTTGATGTTTAAAAAGGTATTTGCAATGAATAAGTCATTGGTCTTGAAAAATTCTGTCATGTGATATCTGGTATCATTTCTATTATCAAGGCCGTAGTTTTCAAATACTGATACTTTTTATTAGTTTCCAACTTTTGCATTCCAATTACCAGCAGTTATCAATACATCTTAATTGCATGTTTGGTCAATTATAGACTTCAGAAGTTGGTAAACATTTTGTCTCTTCATCTTTGGCTTTAGTTGTTAGTGTGTAAATTTGCATAACAATAGTATAACTGGTCTTCCTCATAGGCATATGGATATTATCCTATCACTTACCACATTGCAGTTCAGGATAGATCTTGAAATATTCTTTTAAACAGTGAATGCTATACCATTCCTCTTTAATTTGTCATTCACAGCATAGTAGACCATATGATTGTCTGAATCAAAATAGCCAATACTAGTCCGTTTCAGTTCACTAATGCCTATAATATTAACTTTCATGTATTCCATTTCATTTTTTTAACTTCCAATTTTCTTAGTTTCACATTTTTTACATTCCATGTTCTGATTATCAATGGACATTTGAAGCTGCTGCTTCTCATTTTGAGTCATGCCACATCAGCAAATGATGGTCTCAAAAGCTTTAGTCCATCAACCTCATTAAGGTTGATTGTACTTTGAGGAGGCAGCTCTTCCCCTAGATATATTTTGGATGGCTTCCAACCCGAGTCTCATCTTCCTGCAGTATATCAGACAGTATTTCACTGCTATTCATAAGGTTTTCAGTGGCCAGTTCTTTTAGAAGTGGGTCTCCTCTTCCTTCTTCTTAGTCTGTCTTAGTCTAGAAGCTCTGCAGAAAGCTATTCACCATGAGTAACTCTACTGGTATTTGAAATACAGGTGGCATAGTTTCCAGCATCACAGCAACACAAAAAGCACAGCAGTACAACAAACTAACAGATGAGTGGTCTGATTTTTCTTTTTTTTTCTTTTCCCCCCAACCTATGACATCTTTTTGTTGTTGTTGTTCAACCTACGAAAGACATTATTGTCTAGTAAGGGGTTGCATCTCTATAAGGTTGTTAGAAATTGGGCATCTCCACAGAAAAGCCAAATACTCATGTGCAACTGATATACGTTGGTCTTTTATATATTTTCAGTTGCAAATGAGTTTTCTTAGCAAACTTTCCCAGAAATAATGAAAATGACAAAATTCCAGGCAAATTGCAGAAGCTCCACTTTAGTGATGAGAGAAAAGGACGAGGGGATTAAAAAATATTGAAAGCTGTAGAATAAGTTACTGAAGAAACATTTATAAGATATAATTTTAGGTGCCTCATTTTTCACAATTGACAAGCCTTTAGAAAATTTTAGTGCACCTTTTTGAGCCATTTATGAAAACTAAACTGTACTAGAATTGTAGTGTATATGCTGAATATAAAACCAAGCCAAACTCCCTGCAGTTGAGTGGGATCCAATTCATAGTGACCCCTCCTTGGGTTTCTGAGGAGGTATCACTATGGAAGTAGATTGCCCGACCTTCCTTCCGAGGAGTGGCTGGTGGGTTTGAACTGCCAGCCTTCTGGTTGGCAGTCATATGCCTTAGGCACGACACCTCCAGAGCTCCCCCTGATAAATATTAGTGGGGGGAAAAAAAGCCTACGGAAATGTGAACTGCGTTTTTCAGATTTATAATTTATGGTTAGAAAGCTGTGCATATTTGTAAAACAGTGTTTTTCCCCCTGTTCTCATAAAGAATGTCTGTATGTTGGAAGCAATATTCACCTTCTTCTGGCTTTCTCTCTTTCGGTGAGAATTCCATTACAATGGCACCTAAATAGAGGTCATGAAGAAAATATGGTGAGTACTGTGTAAGGTGGAAGAAGATAATAAATGAAGGAAAAATTAAATATTAGAGTAAGAGGAAATAGAAAGTTTTTGGAAGAAATGTTTTGTGAGGAAAAGAACAGGGAAAAATAAGAAAATGAGAGTTTTCTCAAATGAATAAACCAGGCTTTTTCAGCCTTTTACTGGGGGTGGGGGATGAGCCTCTGCCTTAATTATATGGTATATATTCTTGTTTGAGAATTTTCTTGTTTGAGCAGAAAAAGCTTGGATATGGGGGAAATAAGAGAAGGATCAGTTTATGAGGCTGTGTCTCAGTTCTCTTTGATTTTATTGATACTTCTTATCCTGCTTTGTTCTTGCCCATAAACCTTGCCTTTCACAAATCAAAAAGAATGCAAATGTTGTCTAGGAGTTATGTGTGACTGAATATGATCGTGTTTTCTGAGATAGTAAAAATTATTTTAAAATAGTGGAATACAGTGTTAATTTAAGTGTACTGCTTCCTTGTTTCTTAGGGTATTTGAATTTAAAAGTATTTTGGGTCAACATTTCTGTGTTTATTTTCAAAGTGTGTTTCTATGGCAACAGAAATTCTTGATATAAAACTCAATTTCAGCTATTCTTTTGCCCTTTCTGCCTTTATATAAAAAAGACTTTATTTCCAATCCCCTCATCTATTTTCTTCTGCAGAAATAGCTTTTGTACACAATCCTAGCTGTAGGCATACTATTCATTAAATCTAACTACTTGATCTCATGATTAACACATATTCAGAGAAATCTTAATTCTGAGCTTTTGCTTCTAATGATTTCTCTGTACTGAGATATTGAAATACAATTCCAAATTGGTATTTGTTTTATGTGCTGGCTTAGTCATCTAGTGCCGCTATAACAGAAATACCACAAGTAGGTGGCTATAACAAACATACATTTATTTTCTCACAATTTAAAGGTCTGGAAGTCTGAATTGAGAGCACCTACTTAAGGGGAAGACTTTCTCTCTCTGTCAGCTTGGGAGGAAGATCCCTGTCTCTTCAGCATTTGTTTCCTAGTTCCTTGGAGAGAGAGCCATGCGTCTTGGCATCTATCTTATCTTGTCTCTGCTTCTAGCTTGGGTTTAATCTCCTTTATGTCTCAAAAAAATATTGTCTCAAAATGCACCCCACACAAATCCTGCTCCACCTACACAACAAAGACAACCCATTCTCAAATGGTATTATAATCACAGGCATAGAGGTTAGAATTTACAGCATAAATTTCTGGGAAAAACAATTCATAACATACAATGTACACATGTGTGTGTATACATATGTATTATATTTTTTCCTTTGTATTCTATGTAACTATGCTGTTGTTGTTGTTGTTAAGTGCCATCGAGTTGTTTCCAACTCATAGCGACCCCATGAACAGCAGAACGAAACACTGCCCAATCCCGCGCCAGCCCCACAATCCCTTCTATACTTGAGCCCATCATTGCAGCCACCGTGTCAATCCATCTCGTTGAAGGCCTCCC
>NW_006921706.1:1915677-1924076 GCF_000298275.1 Orycteropus afer afer
ACCTGTATCCCTGGGGCTGACTGCTCTTCCAGGTTCCTGGCTGTAACTATACATCCTATTTATGACACGAAGAATTCCAAGTTTTTATGTTTCATTATTTTACTTAAAATTGTAAAAAATTGTATCTTATCTTGATATGTGCTTATGTCTCTGCCAACAAATTGTGTTTTATACAATTGGTTGCCCTCACATTTGTCAGTTTCCTAGTGTCATTTATGTATTTTTTGGGTGTTGTCTACTTCATACTCTTTTTTTTTACTCTTGGAGTTTTTCTTTTTAATTATTTGGATATTTAAAAAAATGCTCTGTGATAACATATGTCTGTCACCCAAGGTATTTGCCTTAGAATGAGTTACTCTGGATATAATCTCTCATGGTATATTAATGAGACATAAGGATAACATGAAAGGAGTGTTCAGAGTCTACCATAACCTTCTGAAAACTCAGGGGATATTTTATATAGTCCTAGCTTCTTACCTTTTCTTTGTGTGTGTGTGTGTACAATTTTTTAAAAATAGAAGAACAAATGATGTATACAAGGTAAGAGAAAAATCTATGATGGTTTTGAGCAAGGAGAGTCATAATTAGATCTATTTTTTAGTTATATCCTTTGCATTTTTTGACTCTGGTGTTATGATTGTTTTTCTGTAAGATTAGTTTGGCTACAAATGTAATACATATTACCTGGAATATATAGAAAAGCAGGAAGACAATTATTGATAATTGTAACCCTTAAGGTTAATATTTGAGCATCTTTCCTATAGTTTTCTAAATATGGATATATGACTAGTAAACACAGCTGTGGTCATGTGAAATACATTGTTATGTCATGCACATTTGACATTTAAATATTAAATCACATCACATTTTTTTTGACCATTTTGTTTTAAATTTAAAAATTTACAAAGCAAATTAGTTTCCTATTCAAGAATTTATGCACAGTTTGTTCTATGACTTCAGTTGCTGTCTCCACAATGTATCAGCACTCTTCCCATTTCCAACCTGCATTTCTTATTTCCTTCCTTTCAGTTTCACTGCCTGTCTTTGCCTTTTCTTCACTTTTGGGCAAATATTCCCCATTTGTTCTTCTATACTTGATTGTTCTAAGATGCACAGTCTTCACAGGTGTTGTTTATTTTATAGGCAAATCTGTTATTTGTCTAAAAAGTGACCCGCAGGAATGGCTTTAGGTCCAGGTTAAAAGAATTTCTTAGGGTAATAGTCTTAGTGGTTCCTCCAGTCTCTGTCAGTCCAGTACAAAAAAAAAGTAAACAGAAAAACCAAAATCCCAAACTCACTGTCATTGAGTAGATTCGACTCGACTCATACCGACCTCTCCTCAAGTTTCTGAGATGGTATCTCTATGAAAGTAGATTGCCTAATCTTCCTTCCATGGAGTGGCTAGTAGGTTTGAACCGCCAGCCTTCTGGTTAGCAGTCAAATGCCTTAGGCACTATGTCACCAGAGCTCTTAATAAGTCCAGTAAGAGTGGTCTTTTTTTTTTTTTTTAATGATTTTGAGCTTTTTTTATCTACTTTTCCTTCATTCTAACCAGGATCTTCTACTGTGTCATTGATCAGAGCAGTTAGTTGTTGTAGCCAGGTACCATTTTGTTCTGGTCTCAGGGTAGAGGAAGCTATGGTTTGTGTGGCTGTTAGTCCTATGGACTAATTACTTCTATGAGTCTTTGGTTTCCTTTAGTCTCCTTTGTTCCACATGGGAAAAGACTAATAACTGTATCTTAGATGACAACTTGTAAGCTTGAAAGACCCCAGAGCTATTCACCAAAATAGGAAGTTGTTGTTGTTGTTGTTGTGTGCCGTCGAGTCGGCCCTGACTCATAGCGACCCCTCCTTGGGTTTCCGAGGCAGTATCACTACGGAAGTAGGATTGCCCAATCTTCCTTCCGAGGAGTGGCTGTAGAACATTATTTTTATGAACTATGTTATGCCACTTGACCTGGATGCAACTCGAGAATATGATCCTTAGCTTTCAAGCCCCATAACTTAGTCCCATAAGGTATTTGGATATATCTAAAAGTTTCTATAGCAGTGCCTCCTATGTATTCTATTATATATATGATATATAGCAAGGAAAAATATGTATATGCAATTGCCCATAACCATATCCATATATACACACACACACATGCTCCCATTCACCCTCTCACACCTATATAGCACACATATCTGCTTATGTACCTACTCACAAATTTTTGGTTGCTATTACTGCTGTTAATAGTAATTATTGAACAATAATAGATGATAAAAAAATAATAGAAATTATCAAATGATAGCATTAATATCACACTCAGGGAAGATATTACTGAAAATAATTGAAAAAAAAAATGTTGCAGCATACATTGGTATGGAACTGCCAGAAATTCAAGCTGAGTTCAAGGGTGTGGATCAAGGGATATTATTGGCTGAAAGCAAAGACTACCAGGGATATGTTTACTTGTGTTTTATGGACTATGCAAAGGCACTTGACTTTGTGGCTCATAATCAATTATGGATAACATTGTAAAGAATAGGAATTCCAGAATGCTTAATTGTGTGAATGAGGAACCTGTACATAGATCAAGAGGCAGTCATTTGAAGAGAACATGGGGATGCTGAATGGTTTAAAATCATAAAGAGTGTATGTCGGGTTGTATTCTTTCACCATTCTTATTCAATCTGTATGCTATAACCCAAGAAGCTGGACTTTATGAAGAAGAATGATGCAGGATGAAGAATTGGAGGAAGACTTATCAACAACCTGTGATATGCCAATGATACAACATTGCTTGCTGAGACTGGAGAAGACTTAACATGCTTACTGATGAAGGTCAAAAACTACAGCCTTTCAGTATGGATTACACCTCAACATAAAGAAAACAAAAATCCTTACAAATGGACCAAAAAGCAACATCATAATAAATGGAGAAAAGATAGTTATCAGGGATGTCATTTTACTTGGATCCACAATCAGTGCTCACATGGAAGCAGCAGTCAAGAAATCAGATGACGTATTGCACTGGGCATATCTGCTGCAAAAGACCTCTCTAAAGTGTTAAAGAGCAAAGATGTTACTTTGAAGACTCAGGTGCACCTGACCCAAGTCATGGTCTTTTCAATTGCCTCATATGCATGGAAAAGCTGGACAATGATTAAGGAAGACTGAAGAATTATTGAAGTGCTTGAATTGAGCTATTGACAAGTAATAATGAAAATAGCATGCGCTGCCAGAAGACCAAACAAATCGGCCTTGGACGAAGTACAGCAGGAATGCTCCTTAGAAGTGATAATGGTCAGACTTTGCCTCATGTGCTTTGGTCTTGTTGTCAGAAAGGACTGTTCTCTAGAGAAGGATATCATTCTTGGTAAAGTAGAGGGTCAGAGGTGAGGATCTTCAATAAGATGGATGGACACCGTGACTATGACAATGGGCTCATGTATAGCAAAGATTGTGAGGATGGCCCTGAACTGGGTATTTTTGTGTTCTGTTGTACTTAGGGTTGCTATGAATCAGAGCTGGCCTGATGGCACCTACATCAACTTTAGTATTGCAGAATTGTATACATTATAGCATTTATCCTGTTGTTGTTGTTATGTGCCGTAGAGTCGGACCTGACTCATAGCAACCCCTCCTTGGGTTTCCAAAGCAGTATCACTACGGAAGTAGATTGCCCAACCTTCCTTCCAAGGAGTGGCTGGTGGGTTTGAACCATCAGCCTTCTGGTTAGCAGTCAAGTGCTTAAGGCACTATGCTACCAGAGAGCATTTACCCTAGCTATCCTTTATTCTTGCATACCTCTCAGTGTCTTCATTTACCTTGTTCACTTTGTGCTGACTTCCCACATATGCTGCATTGCTTTTAACTTCACTACAATTAACACATGTCTGTTACCTATTAAGTGATTCTCCCTCCTTGCCTTCCCATCCTTGTAATGATCAAATAATATTGCTTAATGTGTGTAAATATATTTTTGTCTTTTTATGAAAGTGGTATCATACAATATCTGCCATTTTGAGCTTGATTTATTTCACTCAGCATAATGTCCTCCAGATTAGTCCATGTTATAAGATGTTTCACAGTCATTATTATTTTTTTTAATCATAGCATAGTATTCCATTTTATGTATGTACTACACTTTATGTATACATTTAATCCATTGTTGAACACAGGTTGTTTCCATTTTTTGCTATTGTAATAATGCCACAGTGAACATGGCTGTGCATATATATCTATTCATGTCACTGCTCTTATTTCTCTAGGGTCTATACCTAGGAGTGGGATTGCTAGATCATATGGTATTTCTATTTTTAACTTTTCAATGAAGTGCCATACCATTTTCCATAGTAATTGTACCATTTTACAATCCTACCAGCAGTGTATAAGAGTTCCATTCTCCCCATAACTTTGCCAATATTTGTTATTTTTTGATCAGTGATATTTTTGCAAGGGTGAGATGGATTACTAGTTTTGGTAGTTGTAGTTTTGATTTGCATCTCTCTAATGGCCAGTGATTGTGACCATCTCTTCACATGTATGTTAGCCATCTGAATGTCTTCAGTGAGTGTTTATTTATGCCCTTTACCCATTTTTAAATTAAATTATCTATCTTTTAGTTGTTGAGGTGTTGTGGTTTTCTATGTATTTTAGAGATTAGACCCATCTCTGATATACCATTGCCATTTTTTTCCTCCAGTGTGTAGGTTCTCTTTTTACTTTTTTTGTGAAGTCTTTTGATGAGTATAAATACTTAATTTTCAGGAAGTCACAGTTATCTAAAGTATCTTCTGTCCTTTGTGAATTTTTAGTTATGTTTGATAGTGTATTTATGCCATAGGTTAGGATTCCTAGCTTTGTCCCTGTGTTAACTTCCAGGAATTTTGTAGTTTTAGATTTAACGTTCAATCTGTTTTGAGTTAGTTTCTCTGTATGGTGTGAGGTAGGAATCCTCTTTAACTTTTCTGCAAATGGATATCCACCTTTACCAGTGATATTGGTTAAAGAGACAATCTCTTCTCCATTGAATGGACTTCGACTCTTTGTCAAAGATCTGCTGCCCATAGAAGGATGGATTTACTTCTGGGTTTTCAATTATGTTCCATTGGTCAATGTTCTGTTATTGTACCAGTAGCAGGCTGTTTTGACTACTGTGTTTGTATGGTAAGTTCTGTGATCAGGAAGTGTCAGACCTCTTATATTGTTCTTCATGAATGCTTTAGTTACTTGGTGAAAAATTGGAGATTAGTTTTTCAATTTCTTTAAAGAGTTTTGTTGGGGTTTGGATCAGGATTACATTGTATCTATAGATCACTTTGGCTAGTAGTGACATTTTCACAATAGTAAGTCTTCCAATCCACAAGCATGGTATGCTTTGCCATTTATGTAGATCTCTTTTGTTTTTTTGTAGTAGCATTTTGTAGTTTTCCTTGTGTAAATCTTTTATATCCATGGTTAGATTTATTCCTTGGTATCTTATCATTTTCTATGCTGATGTAAATGGTATTGTTTTCTTGATTTCATTTTTGGAGTACTCCTTGTTAGTGTAGAGGAATCCTGTGGATGTTTGTATGTTGATTTTGTGCTCTGTCACTTTTCTTCTATTAGTTTCAGTTACTTTCTTTTGGAAAGTGTGAGATTTTCTACGTATAGGGTCATGTCATCTGAAAATAAGGATAGTTTTACTTCTTCCTTATTAGTGTGGATGGCCTTTATTTTGCTTTCTTGCCTTATTAATCTAGCTGAGACTTTCAGTACAGTATTGAATAATGGTGGTGATAATGGCATCCTTGCATTGTTCCCATTCTCAATGGGAATGCTGTAATCTCTCTCTGTTGAGAATAATATTGGCTGTTGATTTTGTATACATGCCCTTAATTATGCTGTGGAATTGCCCTTCTATTCCTATTTTGCTGAGAATTTTTATCAGGAAAGGGTGTTGGATGTTATCAAATGTTTTTTTCTGCATCAATTGAGATGATCATGTGATTCTTTTCCTTACTTTTATTTATGTAGTGAATTATGTTGATTGATTTTCTATGTTGAAACACCCTGGTGTGACTCCCACTTGGTTGTGATGTATTATTTTTCTGCTATGCTGTTGAATGTTGTCAAGAATTTTTATGTCTATATTCATGTAGAAATTGGTCTGCAATTATTTTTACCTGGTTTTGGTATCAGGATTATGCTGGCTTCATAGAATGAACTTTATAGAATGAAAACTTCTTTTTTATGTTTTGGAATAGTTTGAGCAGAATTGGTATCAACTTTTATCTGAATCTTTGGCAGAACTGTCCAGTGAAGCCATCTGGGCCAAAGCATTCTTTTGCTGGGAGGTTTTTGTTTTGTTTTGTTTTGTTTTTAAATGGACAGTTTCTTCTTTTGTTATGGGTCTATTTAGGTTTTCTTGCCACAGGTAGTATATTTTTGAAATTTTTCTATTTTTCTAGGTTTTCAAATTAGTTAGAGTACAATTTTTAATAATATTCTGAGATGGTCCTTCTTAGTTGCTTCTATTTTAATGCCACCTGTCTCATTTTTTGTTTTGGTTATTTGCATCTTCTTGTTTTCTTCCTTTGTCAGTTTAGCCAGTGGTTTATTGATCCTTCCAAAGAATGAACTTCTAATCTTACTCTATTTTTTTTTTTTATTTCATTTATTTCTGCTCTGATCTTTTATTTGTCTTTTCTTCTGGTGTCTGTGGACTTCATTTGCTGTTCCTTTTCTATTTATTCATGTTGTAGGGGTAAACTTGTAATTTTGACACATCTTTTTTGAGGTGTGCATTTATTCTTTTTTATTTTTTTATTGTGATTTGAGTGAATATTTACAGAGCAAATTCACTTCCCATACAGCAGTTCACATGTACTTTGTCTCATGACACTGACCGCAATTCACCACAATGCAACAGCTCCTCCCACTTCCTTCCAACAGTCACCTCTTCCCTGTGTCCATCCCTCCTTGTACCCCTGCCCCCTGACATGTCTCCCTATGCATTAACAGCCCTTCTTTCTCCCATGGTTGTTCTCTCCAAGGAGTTTATTTACCTCAGGTAAATGTTCAACTCCTATGCCTGTCTTTTGCTTGGCAGGAGGCCACAGATGTGGCTTCAATTCTAGACCTGACGGGCAGTTAGGGGACATAGTCTCAATGGTTCCACCAGGCTCTGTCAGACCAGCAAACCTGATCCCCCTTTTCTTTTTTCCAAATGCTTTTGAGTTTTGTTCCACATTTTTCTCCCTCTCTATCCTGGGTCTCCTACTTAGATCCCCCTCCGAGTGGTTGACATAGGTAGCCGGGCACTATCTAGTTCTTGTGGTCTCATAGTCATATATGCTGTGGATCACATGGTGTACCAGTCGCTAGGACTAATTCTTTCCATGAATCTTTGGTTTTCTTCATTCTTCTTTGCACTGGACAAGGAGAGACCCATCATTGCATCTAGATGGCTGCTTGCAGGCTTTTAAGATCCCAGTCACTACTTGCATAAGTAAGAGGTAGAACAATGTTTTGTGTAGTATGTTACAGCAATAGAGCTTGATGTCCCCTGTGATGATGGTCCCAAGCCCACAGGTTCAACTACTCGGTCCCTCTAGGTAGCTGGCTGTGACCAAGAAGTGACTACAACCTTGTCCCTTGTCAGCTCTATTATACACCTGGGAATTCAGATCATACAAATACACTTATAGGACAATTGTCTGCCAACCCTATACATGATCTTGGGTATACTCCCCACTTCATAGACATGCCTAATAGTTCAGCCTGTCAGCTCATCTATCCACCCATATATCCACCCATATACCCATGTTTGCCTTCACTGACAACACAGGACTGTATGTGCAAAAGGGTTCATTTTTGTTGTGTGCACCTCCCATTTACCTCTATATATCTTCCTCTTGCTCAGTGCCACCACATTTGGTATATTGCTCTTCTCTTCACCCAAATCAATACTTATCTCTACTTATCTAACAATGTTCCCTCCCCTCCCATCCCAGCCCTGGTAACCAACAAAGAAAATTTCCTTCCATAGATAAACCATCCCTTGATGTTTACAAAACCAGTTTACAAAAACTGACTAATACAATATTTCTCCTTCTGTGATTGACTTATTTCACAAAGCATAACGTCCTCCAAGTTCATCAATGTTATGTGGTATTTTTCAGATTCTACATTATCCTTTAGCATTGCATAGTATTCCATTGTGTGTATGTACCGTAGTTCGGTTATCCATTCCTCAGTTGATGGACACCTAGGTTGTTTCCATCTTTTGGCTGTTGTAAATAGTGCTGCGATGAACATGAGTGTGCATATGTCTGTTCTTGTCATGGCTCTCACTTCTTTAGGATGTATACCTAGTAATGGAATGGCTGGGTCAAATGTTATTTCTATTTCCAACTTTTTAAGGA
>NW_006921706.1:1924202-1924903 GCF_000298275.1 Orycteropus afer afer
CTCATTGTTGTTTTGATTTGCATCTCTCTAATGGCTAATGATTGTGAGCATTTCTTCATATGTTTGTTGGCTGCCTGAATATCCTCCTTGGTGAAATGTCTATTCATGTCTTCTGCCCACTTTTTAATTGGATTGTTTGTCTTTTTGTTATTGAGGTGTTGGAGTTTTCTATAAATTCTAGAGTTAAGTCCCTTGTCAGATATGTCACTGCCAAATATTTTTTCCCGATCTGTAGGTTCTCTTTTGACTCTTTTGGAGAAGTCTTTGGAAGCACATAAAAATTTAATTTTTAGAAGATTCCGTTCATCTAGTTTCTCTTCTGCAGTTTGTACATTTTGGGTTATACTGATAATCTATTTATGCCATATATCAGGGCTCCTAAATTTGCCCCTAGTTTTTCCTTGAGGAACTCTATAGTTTTAGGTTTCACATTTAAGTCTTTGATCCATCTGGAGGTAGTTTTTGTGTATGACATGAGGTACAGATCTTGTTTCATTTTTCTGCAAATAGATATCCAGTTGTGTCAGCACCATTTATTACACAAACATTCTCTTCCCCATTTAATGGATTTCGGCCCCTTGTCAAAGATCAGCTGACCATAGGTGAATGGATCTATTTCTGGGTTCTTAATTCTATTTTATTGGGCTACGTGTCTGTCATTATACCAATACCAGGCAGTTTTGACTACTGTGGCTGTATAG
>NW_006921706.1:1927638-1951845 GCF_000298275.1 Orycteropus afer afer
GTTGGTGGAGTAGGAAGTAGTGGCTCTCAGTAAGTGAAGCTGCAGGAGGTGTGGCTGTAGTTGTGTCATATGGAGACTGTTGCTGTCTTCCACTCAAATGAAAGTAACAATTGAATAACTATCAAAAAATTAAAAGCAAATGGACAAAATATATACTGTGTAATCACACTGAAACAGTAACTAAAAAAAGAAAAAAGGGAAAAAGAAAAGAAAAAACAAAACCCAGAAGTATCTGGGGAGAGGTCAGTAAGAGAAAAAAGGCAGAGAAAGAGAATAATGAAGAAAAAATAGAAAAATGCAAAAAAGAAAAATAAGGAATGGAGTTAACCATGAGAAAGAAAAAAGAAAAATAAAAAACATTGCAACCAGGAACAGGGAAAAAATAGGAGCTGAAAACTAGAACCTGGGAGGGGAAGAATAAAGAATAATACTAAAAGGTATAAAAGTAATGATAATAGTAGTAGTTTTAAAACAGACAAAAACTAACAAACTGAAAAACAAGAAGAAAAAATGGGGGCAGGGCAGGGTACCCAGGCTCTGTCCAAGCACACAGACTGGGGTGTAGTTCCTGCGGGCCCAGAAGGTGGGTGGGAGAGAGGGATAGCTACACCTCCATTCACCAAGAGGGTGTGGTGTATAAGAGTAACAAGGGGAATGTTGCACCTTTCCAGTTGTCCAGGCCCAGAGTGTCCTTGGGGTTACTGGCAAGTGGAGCCTGTTCTTAAGTCCCTGGAATCTGGGAGAATGCTGTCACTTTAAATATCCATATGGGCAAGCCGCTTGTAAACATTCAAATGCCTGCACCCTGTGGACAGGCAAAAGTCCACAGCTCAGCCTGCCATCCTCTTCACTGCTTTCCCTTTTATTCTCCAGCCACCAGAGCAGTCCTCCATTCAGTCCCTGGCTAGCAGGTTCACTTTTTGGATTAATTCTTAAGTCTTACCACCACTCGGCAATATCCAAGCTGTCTGTGTCATCAGGAGCACTGCCAGACTGCCACTCTGTATGTCTCCTATTTTGGTGTTTTCATGCAAATTATTGTGCTAGTTGGACGCTTCTATATCCTTTAGAAGTTTAGTCCACTTCTATATCCTTCCCTTCAAGGCTCAGGGGTCCAGGATTTTATTCTGTATTTCTGTTAACTGGTTCCCCTTTTCTTTGTTGAAGAGGGTCTGTGCCATCTTTCTGCCTAGTCTGCCATCTTACCTGGCATCCTCCAGTGTGCTTTTATTCTTATACATTCTCTTCTAAGCACTGTTTTTGCTGTGTCTCAAAAGTTTTGGTACATTTTGTGTTCATTACCATTTCAGTCTAAGAATTTTTAAATTTACTTAAATTTCTTCTATTACTCAGTAGTTTTTAAGGAAAGTTTTAGTTTCCATGTATTTAATTTTCCCCTGTTCTTGTTTTCTAGTTTTATGGCATTGTAATCAGAGAAGATGGTTTGTATAATTCTGATGTTTTTTATTTTATTGAGACTTGCTTCATGATCTAAAATATGGATGCACGAGTCATTGGCAAATGGTGTGACAGGCAACCAGTGGCACATAAGTGCTTTCTGTCACTCACTTGGTGAGTTGGCAAGGGATGGGGCTGGCGATGGAGAAGAGGGACTTGTACTACGGTCCTCAGGCAGGCAGGATGTCATAGTTAGATCTTGTGCCATAATCACCAGGGGATGGTGGGAGGGGGAGTGTATTCCTCTGATCAGTGGGCATGGATGCCTGGGCACTTCCCCTTGGATATGGCCAGCAATAAGAACCTGCCATCAACCAGATGTGGGGAATGCTGCTTTTTGTCTGGTTGGTTAGGGGACATCCTGCTGGATTTATATATGGATTTATTACTCCATGTGTTTCACCCACCTTAATGGGTAGAAACTACTTCTAGAGAGTAGTCGTGTCTCTGGATCCTGGTTCTCTCCCTCCTTTGTGGAAGCCAGAATCCCTCGAGCTCTCAGCACATTTCCTTTGCTTTCTCTCCTTATATATGGATCATGTTTTGCTCACCTTACTTCATTCTAGGTATGTCTACACAGTTTCTTTGTCTTCTGTTGGGGATTCTATGAAGCTGCCTTCTTGTGCTCCTCACCTAGGATAGTTGCTAGCTTTGTCTCCTGATGGCCACTCTGTGCCAAGACAGCTGGCAGGGTACCTCCACTCTCTTCATTCACTGTTTTGTTTCAGTTTATTTTTCCAGTTGGTGTTTAAACTAATTCTCTATCCTTTTTTGATGCTCATGCTTCCAGGATTGTCATCTGTATCTGTGTACTGATGGCTGTTTCACTTGGTTTCTTGAGTCTTTGCTGTAGAAGGATGGCGTTATGTATCTAGCTAAGCTACCATCTTGGGCCATCTCCACTTTTCTTCTTTTTAAATATATATGTTCATGTGTGTGTGTGTGTGCATGCTTGTGTGTATTCATAGTTTTGTTGTATTTATTTCTTGGTGTAGATCATCAAAAAAAAAAAAAAAAAAAAAAAGAAATAAAAAAAAAAAAAAAAAAAAAAAAAGATATTCTGAGGGTTATAGTGTTATAGCTAGGGGAGAAATCTTCCCAATGATTTCTGTTTTATATTTTAGGAATCTGATATCTGTGATAGCAACATTTCAAGAGAGATCCCTCTGTTGCCTCAAGCCATTACTTAAAAAGTGGCTGAAAATGGCAAGGTCTGTCTGCATAACTAGATAGCGACCTCTAGAGATCAAATATAGGCATTTGACTGTTAATCAGAAAACTGGTGGTTCAAACCCACCAGCTGCTCCATGGAAGAAAGATGTGGCAGTCTGTTTCCATAAAGATTCACAGCCTTGGAAACCCAGTTGGAGTTGTCATGAGTCAGAACTGAATTGATGGCAGTGAGTTTGTTTTTTTTATTGATCTAACTAGTTGGGCCTCAGTTGTGGGTAGATCATTGCCAGCATACCATATTTTGAATGCTGTCAAAGTCCATGGTGCCCAGGCTGTAGAGAGGGGACTATGACTTTATCCACTCTAGATTCTACTGTAACCTCTTATTCTCAAAATGAATACAGAGAGAGTATTAAGGGAAATTGAAGAACTTATTTGCTGTAGACTTCAGGTAGTTGACCCAAAGTTACTTCTGTAGAGTTGCGAAGGTTGAGCATGAGGTAGGGATAATGCCTCTGACTTAACTACCTAACTGCTTATTGTCACTTCAGGATTGATGCCTTGGACTAGGTCTTGGACTATAGAGTGGGTGGGTGTTGTACATGAACATTTTATACTTTGATCTTTCCGTTCTCTGCCCCTTTCCTTCAGTCCTGTCTCTTACTACCCCTTTGATATGGAGCCCCTTCCTGCTTCCAGCATCCCTGACACACAAACATACAGCCCTTTATTTGCAGTTATTCTTTCCTTGTGTCTTGCAAATTTTGCAGCCTAAAGCATCTTTCTGCTGAAAGTCCTCAGCTTTTCTGTTGGTCTTGCAGAGGGAGGAGGGGATGTTTCTGTGTCTTTTAGTTGTATTAGAGCCAGCATCTTTCTGCTGAAAGTCCTCAGCTTTTCTGTTGGTCTTGCAGAGGGAGGAGGGGATGTTTCTGTGTCTTTTAGTTGTATTAGAGCCGTGTAATGATGGCTTTGTTTCTCCCTTGGAGGGAGGAAATAGATGATAGAGTGTGGAAGGGGTTTTAACTCCAGCCTGTAGTTTTTTTGTTCACTCAAAGTATCTGATATCAAACACACTTCCCACTTTGATGATCCTTTCATTTATTTCTATAGGTCCCCATCTGGTCTACATGAGAATTCATATTCTTATTAACACAACTTTGACCTTATTTCTTATACACACAACTCATAACACTGGCATTATTATAACAAAAGAGCACCCTCCTTTCCCTGCCCTGGGCTATGCTAAAAATTGTCTTATATTAATGGGTAACGAAGGGTACTATGCCTTTTTGCTTCTCCCCAATTCCTACATTTCTTTCTAAATGCTGGGAGGAACTGGGAAGAAATACAGTTCACCAAATACCTTCTTATAAAATAATTTGTGCAGTAGTGTTCTGAAATTAATAATCCAGGAGACACTAAGCCTCTAAAAGACTCATTTTTTCTTTCTTGACACTCTAATCAGTGTAGGTTTTATGTCTTGTGCCAAATAGAATTGCTTGCTATCTATTGAATATGAAGCATTCAATTTTATTTTTCCAAAGTTTTAAGATAAAATTATCCAGAACTAAAATTATTTACAGAAGGAGTACATGAAACAAGATAATCTACAAAATTTACTTTACAACCTCCATGATATGTGTTCTTTGACAATAATAAAGCAACATTTTCATTCATTTAGATCCCTCAATCCTTTGGTTGCTATTTCTATTTATTATTAAAAATATTATACAAAGCACTCATAGTCACTATTTGCAAAGAATGGATATTTTTACAAATAGTATAATTATTCAATTTTATGAATAACTATCAAATGCTACATTTTCTTATATTTTTATGAATATATTATGTTGTTGTTGTTGTTATGTGCTGTCGAGTCGGCCCCGACTCATAGCGACCCCTCCTTGGGTTTCCAAGGCAGTATCACTATGGAAGTAGATTGCCCAACCTTCCTTCCGAGGAGTGGCTGGTGGGTTTGATCCGCCAGCCTTCTGGTTAGCAGTCAAGTGCCTTAGACACTACGCTACTAGAGCTCCCAACTGCTATATATCTTCTAAAATTATATAACTGTATTTTCATCATTCTTTTGCTGGAGTTTATCTCCTTTCCAACGACCTTAGAAATAATGATATTGTGTGGAGGTAACAGCAACTGCATTTTATTCTTCTACTGCTCCAAATGAAGTACCATTATCCATTTTACAGGTTTATTGATCACCTAAAGAGCTCTGGTAGTGTAGTGCCTAAGGCACTTGCTTGCTAACCAGAAAGCTGGCGGTTCAAACCCACTAGCCACTCCTTGGAAGGAAGGTTGGGCACTCTACTTCTGTAGTGATACCGCCTCGGAAACCCAAAGAGGGGTTGCTATGAGTCGGGTCTGACTCTATGGCACATAACAACAGCAACAACAACAACAGTATCATGTGCCAGCCATATGCTAGAGGCCCTAGGAATACAAAGATGAATAAGTTATAATTCTTGAAGTCAAGAACCTTATGGAGTAAGCTCCAGATGAATGTCTGATCCACAAAAGCTCTTGGTTTATGATGGCAGATAATTCATATCCACAAGTTCATCATGATGGTAAATTATTGTAATTCGTCATATTGATATTTGAACTGTTACTGATATTTGAATTATATAAGCTAACCACTCCCCTTTAAAGAGCCCTGGGACTCTACAGGGCAGTTATGCTCTGTTTTGTAGGCTCACCATGAGTGAGAATCCACTTGACGGCAATGAGATATCCATTAAGGTAGACTGTATAGCTAATTTTTCTAAATAAATTTCTAAGTTGTTGGCTTATTTTAAGGCTTTTGATAGGAACCATCTTAAAATGTACTGTACATTTCTCTCCATAGCCTTTTATGATGACGTGGTCTAGGAGATAGAAAGAATGTAATGTGATTGTCATCAAGCCATTATAAAGTAACAATGTAAAATAATGAACAAAATTAAGATTCTTTTTTTTCAAGAAAATATTTTATTGTGGTTTAGGTGAAAGTATACATAGCAAATTAGTCTCCCTAGTCATTTACTTTTATATTCCTTTTTTTTTGTGAAGTGATTGTTGATTTTATTTTGTTAAGATTCATTTTGATATTAAATAAGTATAGAGTGTTCACACTTTGAAAATTGTTTTTATTTAGGAAATAACAGGTAACTTTTTTTTTTCTTTAACATTTGTCAGGGAAAAAAAAATAGCTATTTGTTAATTGCCTACTATGACAGTGCTTGGCCTGATGTGTTATCTTATTTAACACCCTATTGCTTTCACTTTAAATACCTAGTTAGTTTATTCTACCATATATGATATCCTTAACTTAAATACTAGAAATAGATAACACAAATTAAAATTTGTAGTTTTTAATCTAAGTATTTTTGTAAAGAGGCAGTCTTCTCTTTGTGGTCAATTTATGTGCATATCTTAAAAATGAAGATTCGTTTAGAAATAACTGATTAGCAAAATGTGTACTACTCTTTTTCTCTTAGATGCTACAAATTATATTTTCCTTTCTACTGCCCTTTGTGATTACTGACAAGCTCTTTGTCTCAAACTCTGCTCCCTGATTTCACTTTTCTTTATTTTTGATAATACCAGATGAAGTTTACAATATTAAGACTAGAAATCATAAAAAAAAAAAATCCATAAACAACTGCCTCTTGGTCTATGTACAGGCACCTCATGAGCACAATTAAGTGTCCTAGAATTCCCATTCTTTGCAATGTATCCATAATTTGTTTTGATCACCCAGCTGAATGCCTTTGCATAATCAGCAAAACACAGGTAAAGATCTTCCTAAAAACATCTTTTTAGCCAAGATCCATCTGGTACCAACAATGGTATCCCTTGTTCTACATCCTCATCTGAATCCAGCTTGAATTTCTGGAAGTTCCCTGTCAATGTACTGCTGATTTACTGCCTTTATATGTACAAATATCCTTCATTACCTTTCTTTCTCTCTCTCTCGTTTTTTCTTTTAGTATTGTGTTTTGCTTCCATTAATCTAGTTTCCTTGCCTGCTAGGTTCTCATCTTTGTTTTAAAGTAATTATTGACTACTTGTTCCCATACAGATGATTTTTTTTAAAGATGCATAATACTCATGGGTGACATTCTTTGTTTTGTGAGGCAATCTGTTACTTAGCTAAAAGAGGCTAGTTTTGGTTCAAGGTTTAAAGAGTATTACAGGGCAATAGTCTTCAGGGAGTCCTCTAGTCTCAACCCCAGTCCAGTAAGTCTTTTTTTAAGGAATTTGAAGAATTTTTAAGGAACTTTTTTTCTCATTCTATCAGAGTCCATCTTTTGTGGCCTTGATCAGAGTGGTTGGTAGTTGTAGCTGGGGTACCATCTAGTTCTTCTGGTCTCAGAGATGAGGCCCTGGGTCATGTAGACTGTTTAGCACCAAGAGGCAAAGTGTTCAAGAACACTTTGGTGTTCTTCTTTCTCTTTTTCCTCTGAATGAGTGGAAACCAATAGTTGTATCTTACATAGCCACTCACAAGATTTTACGACCCTAGATTCTCCTCACAAAATATGTAGAACATAAACTTTATGAATTACGTTGTGCCAGTTGACTGAGATGTCCCTTGAAACCAATCCTGCAAGGTATATCTAGGAAGTATTTGTAGCTTTGCCTCCTGTGTGCTTTATTACATGTATAAATTTATGTGCATAAAGTCACATACATGCATATACATACATATGAATACATACTCATGTGCATACCTATACACATATATTTATGTCTGTATAAATTCATATATATATATACTCACACACATTTTCTGGTTACTGTTGCTGTTATTTCATGGTTTTATATGCCAAGAAATTTACCAAAATGTCCTTTTTTTCTTGTGTACATCTTAGTGACATCATTTACCTTAGCCGAGATGTGTACACTTTACCTTCATTTGGTGTTACCTTTCCCATCACCAAAAATGACAAATGTCTACTATGTAGAGACTGAATCTCCCTCCCCTCAACATCCCTAATAACCACAAATGAACATTAGTTTCTATATATTTCTCTGTTCATGTCATATCATAAAGTTGAGAACATACAATTTTTTTTTGTGTGATTGACTTATTTTGCTCAATATAATGTTCTCCAGCTCATGTTCCAAGATGTTGAGGGAACTCTTTTTCTTTATTGCTGAGTAGTATTCTAGGTTATGTATATACCACATTTTACTCATCTATTCATTCGTTGATGAGCACTTAGGCTGTTTCCCTAGTTTTGCTATTATGTAGAGTGCTGCCATGAACACAGTTGTGCATATCCTTCATTGCCTCTTATATGCACGTATGCACTGTCCTTGTACAATAGAGTAGAGGTTGTTGTTGTTAGGTGCTGTTCAGTCAGCTCCGACTCATAGCGGCCCTACATACAACAGAACGACAGTGCTTGGTCCCTCTCCAGCCTCACAATCCCTGCCATCATAAAGTTTTCCAGTAATATATCAGACAGTGTTTCACTGCTATTCGTAAGATTTTCACTGGCCAATTCTTTGAGGAGTAAATGGCACCTTCCTTCTTCAAAGTCTGTCTTAGTCTGGAAGCTCTGCTGAAACCTGTCCACCATCGGTGACCCTGCTGGTATTTGAAATACTGGTGGCATAGCCTCCAGCCTCACAGCAATGCACAAGCCACCACAGTGTGACAAACTGACAGACGAGTGGTGGAGTATAGATGAGGGACATTATTTCTGGCAGTAACCAGTCTTAGAAAATAAAATTATTAGAAAATCAAAAAAGGTTTTGATTACAGAAAGGATTATAGGAAAAAAAATCTGTAAAAAAAATATATTTACTTCCATAATGGACTATGTGAGAAACTCTGAGTAAAATATAAGTCAATTCCTAAGACCCCCAGAAGAGGGTGAACAGGAACCAGTAAACTAAGACATTTTTGATATGTCTTACTATAAATATTAATCATAATTTCTCTCTAAACTCTTGAAAATACATTCATGGCCCTTTACTCTTTCTAATTCTTACTGAATTGGACCCTTGTCTCAAGCCTTGGAATTCAGTAACATCAATTTCCAACTTTTGAAGTACATCAGAACTGGATTTATTATAGTACTGGGGAGTCATCATCAGATTCTCCTTCAAAAACTATTTCTAGCTGTCTGACACCGTGCCTGCATGTTCACCAGTGGGGGGAAAAAAATTCTTAGAGGCTTTTAAAAATGTTTTTATTGCAAGGGAATCTTATTAAAAGGCAAATTTCCCCAGGGAAGTAATTAGTTTGTTATGAGGTATGGCTGTTTTTGCACCATAACAGCAGAATTAATAGTCACAGCACAGAGTGTATGGCCCACCAAGCTTAAAATATTAACGATATGGCCTTCTAAAAAACACTTCTACTCATCCCTGGTTTAGAGTATGAGTTCTGAAATTCAAATTGCCTGGATTTGAATATCAGCTTTTTCTTAGCTTTGCAACTTTGGACAAGTAATTTAAAGTGCCAGTTTTCTTATCTGTTAAATGGAGTAATAATAGAAAGCACACAGACAATGTCTAACACACAGAAAACACTCAGTGACTATCAACTCTTAAAAATAACTAAAATCAGAATATAAAACTTACTTTGGATTGACTTACTCTCTTGAAATGAATTTGTTATATTGATCCATTTTAATGGCTTGATTGACTTAATTTAAAGTCCTCATTCAATTTGGGTCAATGGATTTGGACTGCCACTGAAAGTTTGTAACAGTTCTACTGAGCTCAATCCATATGGCAGTCTTGAAAATAGTAATTTAAAAATAGTCACCATAAAACAACCAAAAGAAGCAACTTTAAAAATTCAATGGCAATTCTGTGTCTCTTTGAAACAGATAGCAGCATATATTTTCTATTATGGCTCATTTTTCTGCAGTTAAGTCTAGACAAGGGGTGCTTTATCAATTTATGTTAGGGACTCAGCATTGAACCCAGCTGCAGGTTGTATTTTCATATTGATCTCATTTATAGAAGTATAGTGAACTTGATCACACTGAGATCCATTCAGCAAAGCTCAGTAATAAAACGGTTGACAACCATGCCAGAAGTAATATTATCAGTGAGGGAAAAGGATATTATTAGGGATGGCAATTGATTGTTTTAATGAACCCGAAAAATCTGTTGGATAGGATAGTTAATATATGGCTTTTAATATACATTAAAACATTAACGTCTTCTCCAACTGCTTTTTGATTCATTTTCTTGATAAAAATGCAGTGTCTATGTTACCAAGAAGACAATGTCATGACAGATTATCTTAAATGTATGCAAAACAATGTATTATGTTAAATTATGTCCCATATCAGTATATTCAGTAATATTAGTTCAGTGTTTGATCATTTAAATACACAGTGATAATGAGCTACATATTTGTTTGTGTGTATGTGTGTATGTGTGTGTGTGTGTGTGTGTGTGTGTGTATATATATATATATAAAATGATGCTGTCAATAACTTTCAGAATATGATATATGTGATATAACTAGAATTGCTCTTATGTTGGAAGTTACATGTATTTAGGAGTTTGTAAAATCTTTGACTCCTTGGAAGGAAGATGGGACAATCTACTTTCATAGAGATACGGCCTCAGAAATGCAAGGAGGGGTCGCTATGAGTAGGGTCTGACTCTCTATGGCACATAACAACAACAGAATCCTTGAGAAATAGCTTCATGTGAGTGTGTTTCTTAGGGATGATGGATTTGAGATTCTTTCCGTACCTTTTTTTTTTTTTTAAATGATAGTCTAGACCTATCTCATCTATAAAACAGTGCAAATACTCAATCAAAATCTGTCTTGGAATGCAAATCCCTTATTTCTTTGGGATCAGAAATCTTAGAGGCAAGTGAATATCAGGATCAGCATACTGAATGTACATAAAGATTACTTACAGAGTTTAAAGAGAATCATGGATATGGAAACAGGATAGTATGAATATTATTCATTATCCAATTTCAAATTCAGTCTATGAATTAAATTTGAACCAAAAGACTTGATTTCTATTTATTCTGGATATTTCAAGGTGGAATATGTAGGCATATGTTATAGATGAGAATTGAAATAGCGTTCATTGTCCTTAAATGAAAGAAAAATATGTTTCATAACTAAAACCATCTTAATTCTGTATCGTCATTTTTTTCTTCTTAAGAAAGTTAATTTGGTTGAAGCCTTGCCATAAATAGAAGATTACTAGAAGCAATGTAGAATTTTAGAAGATATACTGCATTGAGAATTGGGAAGACTTGGTTATAGTCTTGCTTTTGGACAAGTCACTTGAGTTATCTCTTGGCCCAGGTGTTTTTGGGAGTGGAGTTTGAAAGTAAGAAAGTTGAAATTGATAATTCCCTGGACTCTTTACAGAGTCTTTGTACTTTATGAACATTATCACAATTAATCCTTATGTTAGTCCCCAAACCAAAAACCAATCCCACTTCCACTGAATTGATACTGACTCATAGCAACCTCCATTGGGTAAAATCTTTACAGAAGTAGGTTACATATCTTCCTTCCACAGAGTGGCTCGTGAATTTGAACCACCAACCTTCTGGTTAACAGTCAAATGCCTTAGGCACTATGCCATCAGACCTCCTTATATTAGTCCCATGAGATAGGAGTTACTGTTGTTGTTGTTGTTATGTGCCCTTGAGTTGGACTCAACTCGTAGCTACCCTTCCTTAGGTCTCCGAGGTGGTATCACTGAGGAAGTAGATTGCCCAACCTTCCTCCTGAGGAGTAGCTGGTGGGTTTGAACCGCCGGCCTTCTGGTTAGCAGTCAAGTGCCTTAGGCACTACACTATTCACAAATAAAATATTCAAGCTTTGAGAGCTGAAGTCCTATGTAAGCCATGAGTTATCTATGGATGCCAGGATTCAAATCCAATCCTGCCCCTTTCTAAACCCTATGCTCAGAAACACTGTTGTTCTGTGCTGAGTCAGTTCCATTTTATAGCAACCCAATGTGACAAAGTAGAATCACCCTATAGCATTTTCTAGGCTGTAATCTTTGCAGGAGAAGATTGTCAGGTCTTTTCTCATGTGGAGCAGCTGGTGACCTCAAACTGTCGACCTTTCAGTTAGTAGCTGAACTCTTAACCATTGTGCCACCAGTGCTCCTTTCAGAAACAAACACTAGTCATTACTAATTCTGAAAGGCATGGGCTGTAATTTTGGGAGTCAAATTTCTTAACATTCTTATTATTCATTTTCTTAGATATTTGAAAAATAGAAAAAGGTTAGCAACTAAGGTTTATTGCTATTGTTGTTGTACCCCAAAGCACCAAATTCATTTTGATTCTTTAGCTTTTCTTGCATAATTTGAAACCAAGGAGCCAGATGTGATGGGATTACCATGAGGACCCATCAATCTTTCCTCCTCCCAAATAACAAAAAAAAAGCATTGTTTTTATTTCCTATAGCTCCATTAATACCTCTTAGTGTCAAATGTGGGAAATACTAGATATGACTGTTCTTTGAATAGCACATTTATCAAATTACAAAACTGAAGTTAGATAGCTTATCCTTGGTTAACGTTATATTTTGAGCTTTAAATATTTCTTAAGATTTGAACATTCAATGACAACAATAACCTTTTTAGTTTTTTTCATCCTCTTCTCTTGTTGTAAATAACACCTACCTGATTGAACCCCACAATTTATGCTCCAACATTTTCTAGAAACTCATCAATCCAGTTGCCTACTTGACATCTCCTCTTAAATAGCTCACATAAAAACATTAACTTTTTATGTTAACTAAAAAATACATGCAGAAAAATACCTTTAACCCCACCTCCCCTGTAACCACTATCCTAATTTTTCACATTAGTTTGGTGCCCTGGTTTTGAACTTCATAACAATGTCATTATATATATTGACAATACCTTATTGTAGTTACTGATAATTACTTACTTGTTTAATGTCTGTTTTACATAAGGTGTGTGCTCCCTAAGTACAACGTTTTATTCATTATATATAAGAGTATGGCAAAATGAAAGCATAGCTGGAGGTTCAAGTCTACCAAGAAGTGTCTTAGAAGTAAGGCCTGGTGACCTACTTCTGAAAAATCAGTTATTAAAAACCCAGTCCTGTCACACACACAGGGTTGCCATGAGTCACTGTTGACTCAGCAGTGGCTGGTTTTTGTTTTATATGGGTACAAATGTGTGTGCATATGCATGTAACATGAAGAGTTTAGGTTTTGATCTTGATTGTTCTGATTCCTATGATGATTAAAGAGTGTGTGTGTATGTGTGTGTGTGTGGGGAAATAGGTATGAAGGTGTATCCTACTTTATATTTTTTTTCTTACCCCCACACATCACTTTTGGATAATACCTTAATAGCTTTTTCCACCCCTCTGTATGCTTTAAACATGTTTTTTAAAAAAGATCTTAATAAATATTTTATGAATTAATGTTTTTAAAGTACTTAGAACTGCTAATCATTTTTGAGACTCATATAAATATTGCATATTGTTGTTGTTGTTATATGCTATGGAGTCCCAACTCATAGTGACCCCTCCTTGGGTTTCCGAGGCAGTATCACTACGGAAGTACATTGCCCAACCTTCCTTCCGAGAAGTGGCAGCCTTCTGGTTAGCAGTCAAGTGCCTTAGCCACTATGCTACCAGAGCTCCCAAACATAGTATGTTGTTGTTGTTATGTGCCGTAGAGTCCGCCCTGACTCATAGCGACCCCTCCTTGGGTTTCCGAGGCAGTATCACTACGGAAGTAGACTGTCCCATCTTCCTTCCGAGAAGCATGGTATAGACAACACTAAACATTTACTCAACTAATTAATGAAGGATTCAGCAGGATGGTAAAACTGGTGCTGAAGAGAATTACAGGAAGAGGGTTATATAGGCTTTGGAGAAAGATTTTTGGGAAAAGATGATTAGCCCAGATACATAACTCATTAATGTTCTAAAGGACAATAGTTCATAACCTGTAAAGTTACCCTTTCTTCTAAAAAGAATCATTTGCCATCTTTAACGGGGGGGGGAGGGGGGGAAATCTACAAGTTAACTTGTAATTTTGCCTTCTCTGGGTTTTTAATAATAACTAATGAATCAAGCAAAGGTACATTCCCTTATAAATAATCCTCATGTGGGCTAAACAATGCTCCAATATGAAATTGAAAGGATACGTACCTTACCATTGCCTTATTTTCAAGTTTTGGATATTATCTGCTCAACAGATTAGTCACTGGTATGTGGAAGGCACTCTATAAAGATGAGAGGAAATTGACCTTGGAGGTGAGACCCTAAAGGCTTGTATTTAGGGTTAAGATTAGAGAATAAAACTGCACTGTAAAAGACAGGTCTTCTTTGTTATTCCCAAGAAGGAAGGATGATGAGGTAATAAAGGAAGGGGAAGAACACCAGTCAGGGAGAAAATATGAAATGGAGCAGTGCATGAAAATAGGATCTAGAGAAACATATCATAGAAGATGACCAAAAGGATTTTGAGAACAAAAATACCTAAGATTTTGAATTATTTCTGCTATGCAGTGGCTAGTTGGGCAATCTACTTCTGTAGAGATACCGCCTTGGAAACCCAAAGAGGGGTCGCTATGAGTCGAATCCAACTCGATGGCACATAACAACAACAACAACATGCAGTGGATAAAGTAATCCATCTCTTACTTTCTTTCATTCATTAGTAAATTCCATTATGCTCATGACTGCCCTATGTGTGTTTTATTTTATTATTCATTTTCTTTCTAAAAATTAGCAATGAGGCTGAATTTCATAAGTAGATTGTTCATTCATTTGTTAATTTATGAATTAAAAAAAAATTTTAAGCCCAGTTATAGTCCAGCCTTATATGAATGGGTAGACAAACTGGTTAATCAGGCAAAGAAAACAAAAAGAAACAATTTCAACCCTTGATAGAATTTAGTCTAGTGAGAAAGTCAGGTAATAAATAGATAAAGTGAATAAATATGTAGTTATAGATTATAGTGAATGCTATAAAAATGAACAGAATTCAATAATTTAGAGATCTATTTTAATGGTGTGGTCAAGGAATATTGTCTGAATAGGAAGCCTATAGAGAAGTAACCCATGAAGAGATGAGAGGTATCCTAAGTAGAGGGGCTCGTGTGTTCAAGGATGAGGATGTGGTAAAGAATTTTGCATACTCAAAGAACATTTTGGGTGAGAGGGGGAGAATAACTCACATTGTGGTGGAAGTGGAGACAATGTCATGCATGAATCTCACTAAATCAGTGAAAACTATAAAATAAGCCTCATGTGAATTGTCAAAAAAATAAATTGTTTGCACAGGGCTGGTGCAAGTGTTGAAGTTGTCTGTGGACTCTAGCTGATATTGTATTACTAATGGTTGTTTGGGAGCTCTGATAGTGTAGTCCCTAAGGCTGACGGTTCAAACACACCAGCCACTCCTCAGAAGGAAGGTCGGGCAATCTACTTCTGTAGTGATACCGCCTCAGAAACCCAAGGAGGGGTCTCTATGAGTCAGGTCTGACTCGATGGCACATAACAACAACAGCAATAGTTGTTTATCTCTTTTATCTTAACCTCAAATGGTCTTGAGGCTTAGTGGGTTTACTCCAGATGAGTAAACTACAAACTCATATATGGGATTTGTCCAAAATCATTGCTTGCATTATTATTATTGTACATTGTAAAAGGGTCATTTTTCAGTGGCCCATGCCTGTCATGTGTTATGAGCATATTCCACTTCTAAGACCATTTTCCATGTCACATCTGTGAGAAAGGAATGAACCTATATGAGAATGCAACAGTACTCCTTTGGTTAAATAAACTCCAGGGTTTTCCTGTGTGATATCTAAGTGTATGGTACTACAGAGCATTTGTGTAGTTGTGTTTATCAACTTGGAAGCAATTGAAAAAGATTATTTAGATATTTTCTCCAAGATATACCAATAGCATTCTGTTTAAAGTAGAATACAATATTGCCTATTTTGGAGGCTTACTGAATCTGAAAAACTGCCCAAGTAACCTGATTGAGTATCACTTTTGTCTCCTATTGTGGAATTCCCTTTAAATCTTTTACTCCATGAGCACCATTTTAGATAATTGAAGACAGTTTATAAAGAAGGCAGCTCTGTACTACTGGATTATAGCTGATGGCTTCATTAAGCACAAATAATAAAGAGACTTCTTTTAACCTCTTAAATGGGACTTCTTACTTCCCCTGCTCAATAATGTGTTGCTATTATTACTGATATCCCAGTGGCAAGCTTGCCTCCAGGTAGAGGCATTTGCATTCTTAAGCATCTTAGGGTACAGGCCACTAACCTCCAAGCTGGAATACTAGTAACACTAATAAACTCCCTCTGGGAAACTTTTCTGACTGAATGGTAGTTTGGTGTTTCTTTCTTTTTTTTTTTTTTTTTTTTTTCTGGAAAGTGTATTAGCAGTTTCCACTGCTTATAATTTCCTCTGAATATAATTTCTTCACTAGGAGCAGCATCTCTATAATGAAAACTAATTACCAGTCTTAAGTGTTGAGACTATAATGCTGAGAAAATAATTGAGTAGTTGGAGAGAACAAAGTCAGTTCAGTTTAACATAGACTGAGCGACTTCCTTCTGCAAAGCAAAATTGAAATATATACTAGGAATATTGTAGTTGGTTTTTCTGCTAAGCAATTGAAGAACAGTTTATTAAAAAACATAATTTATAAAAAGCAAACACATGTTTTATGGGAATTTTCCTCAAGCGTACATTTGACTTAACCATTATGGCATGTTCATTGAAGGAGTTTGAGTGGCATATAATAATTTTGGGGAAGCTATGCTAAATGACAATTTAGAAATAAGCATGGCAGGTAAATTAATTTGTTGCTCCACAGTGGCTCATAGATAAATGAAAACAGCTAAACTACAGCTTTCCATAGGGAACAAATAGAATGTGCCTCCCTGCTAAAATCAAACCTGACTGAAAAGTGGGTTGGTGAAATAAGATTATTTGTTCAGGTGGCATTTAAATATGCTTAAGAAAATAACCATGCCCCCTGACGATTGTGAGGTTGTGTAGAATAATTTATTGATTGCTATTTTGTGGCAACATTTTGTAAATCATGCTCATGTTAGATTTATTTTTTCCATTAAATACAAAAAGCCTCTCAACAATTCCTATCTCCTAAGAGAATTATAAGTTACTGGTTTGTTGCATTTTTCATGTTTAGCTTGAAGCTTATTTGCCTGTTGTATTTGGCCTTGAATAATGAGAAAATAAACTCAAAGTAATAAAATATTACTTTCATCTTATCTCTATTTTATTACTTTCATCTTTTCCCTTTTAGATAAATAAATAAATGTATCTGATGTGGGGACAAAATTTAGAGCAGAGAAGAAAAGCAACAAGATATGGAGACTGTCATTCTTTCATTCAACAAAGCTCTGTTAAAACAAAATATACTAATATAAAGGTCAAGCTGCACTTAATTTTTGACAAACAAAACCCAAGAACATGAAGACTTTTATTTTCAATGTCCTTTGTACAAAAGTTTAGAAGAATTTTTTCCCTTTTTTACATGTAATTACAATTTTAAAAATTATTTAATGTTAAAATGAGCATAATAAGGCATTGTTAAGTTAAAATTAGCAAACTATATAAAGAACCATGTCTTGGAAAACTGCTCTCTTATAATCTTATGGCTTTATTTTTTTCAGATCCCTAAGTAAAGTTACCTCATAACTCTTTTTTTTTTTTTTTTGACAGAATTGGCTGACAGCTCAAGTGCCCTGAAAGCAAAGGAGAAAGTATCAATTTCAGGGGACTTGTAGTGTAGTGAGGAGCTCTGGTAGCATCATGACTAAAGCATTTGACTGCTAACCAGAAGGCTGGCAGTTCAAACTTATCAGCCACTCCTCGGAAGGAAGATTGGGCAATCTACTTCTGTAGTGAAACTGCCTCGGAAACCCAAGGAGGGGTTGCTATGAGTCAGATCCAACTTGACAGCATTGAGTTGTTTTTTTATTTTGGTGGTGTAGTGAGTTGCATGGTATGGCTTTTCTAGCCTTAGTCTTTATAACTCCCACTGGATTACTGGGTGGGACAGTGCAAATATGTGTCAACTTGGCTGGCAGCTGGTAGTAGTTGTTTCCTATAATGAGACTGGCAATTAACTTTGTGGTGAAGTTTGCCTTAAGCAACTGAGTAACTGCTTTTAAACTCCTGATTGTTAAAGTCATCTACCTGGGGAATTTCTCTTGGTGCAGTAGGAAGAAATCTTCTGGGAAAGTTTGCTTTCTCTCAGGTGTGTAGAACTCTGATATTGTGATTGGTTAGTTTTGCCACTCTGCCAGGCTTAAAATGAGCCCGCCTACAGGCAGAGGGAGGAGCTCTGGTAGCATAGTGCCTAAGGCACTTGACTGCTAACCAGAAGGCTGGCGGTTCAAACCCACCAGCCACTCCTTGGAAGGAAGATGGGGCAATCTACTTCCATAGTGATACTGCCTCGGAAACCCAAATAGGAGTCACTATGAGTCGGGGCCGACTTGACGGCACATAACAACAACAGAGGCAGAGGGGAAATCTCACTGCTGGCTGAGAGAGACACCTGGCTGAGAGATGGCAGCAGTGGAACCAAGAGGCATGGGACGGAGCAGCAGGTTTACCTGGCCCATAGAGGCAGAGGCCAGGCCGAGAGGTGCGTCCAAGGGCACAGCAGAGGGGAGACTGTCCTGATCAAAGAACTATATCCTGTGTACATTCCTAAACTTGAGTTGTAGCCTGTTGCTTGTCTAATAAAGTCATAATCTGTGAGTTCTGTGTGGCCACTGCAGCGAATTACCAAATCCAGCAAAGAGGTGGTGGTGGGTGCCGTGGGAGGGATGGTTGGTGTCAAGGCTGGTAAGAGGGCTGGAGGGTGGTGGTGTGTCTGGTCTCACAGGAACAGGCTTTGGGCTGCTGATGGTGATTCCATCTTCCTCTTGTATAATTAGAGGAGGTCAAAAGGTATTACCTTCTTGCTCCTTTAGCAGGACTCCTCTCTCACATCTGTTCCCTTCTAACCCTCTAGCCTCACTTTTTTCTTGGAATTTAAAAATGGTCACAGTTTTTATACTTCTGGCAGATGTAATAGGTATTTTATCTTGCACAACAAGATAAAAAATATAGGATTTAAGATGGTTTATTTCTTACAGATGATTCCTAGGCCTTTATTTAAAGTTAATGTCAGAATTGATTTTGTAGATGTGTCTCCCAAGGTCAACTAATAAAGTGTTCTGTTTCCAAAAGATTACTTCATTTTCAAGTAAAATGTCATAGCTAAACTTAAATTTATTAATCTCTTAAAAATGAATGAAGTTATATCATTTATAAGGAACCATGGTGGCACAGTGGTTAAGTGCTTGGTTTCTAACTGAAAGGTATGTGGTTTGAACCTACCAGCCGCTCTGTGGGAGAAAGATATGGCAGAAAAAGATGTGGGAGAAAGATCTTCTGTAAAAATTATAGACTTTGAAACCCTATGGGGCAGTTCTACTCTGTCCTATATGTTCACTATGAGTCAGAATTGGCTAGATGGCAGTGGGTTTGTTTTGGGGTTTTATATCAATTATATTAAGTTATAAGGCACACCTTGGTGGTGCAGTTGTTAAGTGTTTGGCTCATAACTGAAAGAATGACTGTTTGAACCCACCAGCTGCTCCATGGGAGAATGATATAACAGTCTGCTTCTGTAAAGATTTCCCCAAAAAAACTAGTTGCCATCAAGTTGATTCCAATGGGGTTGTAAATCTTTACAGAAATAGATTACCCCATCTTCCTTCCATGGAGTAGCTGGTGAATTTAGTGATTAGCAGCCAAATGCCTTATGTACTATGCCATCAGAGCGCCTTAAAGATTAGAGCCTTGAAACCCTATGGGACAGTTTTATTCTGTCCTGTAGGGTTGCTATGAGTTGGAATTGACACAGTGGCAATGGGTTTCTTTTTTTGATTCATTGTGCTTTTATCTCTATATTCTAGGGATATAAAGTATAATGAAAATGGTGCACTTCAACATAATTCAGTACAATTAAAATAAATAAATAAATAAATAAATACTAAACTGGTTGCCATCAAGTCAGTTTTACTTCATGGCAACTCTTATGTGTCACAAAGTAGACCTGTTCCATAGGTTGACATTCTGAAGTTTTATTCTGAAGTTCAGTCTTGAGGAAAACTTACCTAAATTTTCAAAATCCTTTGTGATAGGATTGATTTGCATTTTCAGTGAATGAGGCTCATAATCTATTTGGTAATTTCTCAAAGTTTTTGCTTACATTTTTTATGTATATGTGTGTGTATGTGTGCATGTGTGTGTGTATTTTAACACAACATAAGCCTGAGAATTCATGCAGAGTAACAATAAAGGCAACTAACTGAAGCTTTTGACTCAGTGCTCATCACAAGCATCACTAGAAATTCAGTCCTCTCAAATCCTTCCCTTGTGGTACAACTGGGATATTTCATAAATGTTCCCGAATTCCTTTGGCTATCTTGACTTACCTTGAAACACCTTCTCTCTCTCTGCTAATTATCACTTTTTACATATACCATGTTTACCATGTTTGTTAGTTAGGATCAGGTTCTGTTGCATATAACAAAATAAAAGCCAATATCAGTTGCTTAAATGTAGAAGTTAAATTCTCAATTATACAACAGAACAAACCAAACCCACTGCCTTGGAGATGATTGTGACACATAGTGACCCTATAGAACAGAGTAGAACTGTCCCATAGGGTTTCTAAGGCTGCAAATCTTTATGGGAGCAGACTGCCACATCTTTCTCCCACAAAGTGGCTGGTGGGTTTGAACTACAGACTGTTAGATTAGCAGCTGAGCACTTAAGCATTGCACCAGCAGACTCCTCTGACACACTAGAAGTCCAGTGCTAGTATGGTGGTTTCAAAAAGTCTACATAACATAACTTTCTGAGTAATAGAAGACAGTTTTTATACTTATAAGCTAATGTTTAGAGATGGCTGCTGGAGTTCCAGTCTTTACACTCAAGTAGGTAGAGAAGAAAGGGTAAAGTGAACCTTTTACAACTAAGTTAGCTCCTTTAAGAAACCTTCTACTAGTGTCTAACAACACTACTGCTTTACATTATGTGAGAGTTTAGTCACAAAGCTACACCTTAGTTCAAGGGATGCTGGGATGTCATCCTATACTCTTCGAGTCACTGTGAGCTAAAACAGTATTCTGCTGCCAAGAAGAGAAAATAAATGTTGGCAGGAATGTCTGCCATACCACCTGACTTCTTGATCCTTTTATTGACATCAATCTTACTAAGCTTCAGTATTTGTTTTATAATACACCTCCCTCCCTACCCCATATCCTTTAAAACTTTAGCATCATTTTATCCACTTACTGTTTTTCCATTCCAACAGTAGTCATGCTGAGATAGGGAAAATTCTTTTTTTATTCACCGACTTCATGTTACGCATAGTTCCTAGGCTTCTGAGCAGAGCTTCCTTGTGTTATCTGTTTTGTCATTGTCCCTGTTGTTAGCTTCTATTGAGCCCAAACTCACAGTAGTACAATCGAATGAAATGCTGTTCAGGCCTGCACATTGCCATGATTGGTTTGAATTGGTACCATGATCCATAGGGTATTTATTGGATCATTTTTGGAAGTAGACTGCCAGGCCTTTATTCCTAGTCTGTTTTAGTCTGGAAGCACCACTGAAAACTGTTCTGTTGCAACACAGACTGCTCTGGCGAGTCTCCACTGACAGATGAATGGCAACTGCACATGAGGTACATTGGCCAAGAATTGAGGCAAGGAATCCTGCATGAAAGGTGAGAATTCTACCACTCACCCACTACTGACCCCTGTCATTTATTTTGCTTGGAGGCTCCCTTCCTGTCCAGTTGGCAATAGTTTTGCTAGGATTAAGTCAGAAGGCAATTGGAGCAAAATTTAGTTTGTCCTGCATAGACCACAATGGATACTAGGAACATGAACATACATCTTTACACATTCTCTCCTCAAAGTGAGTTTCTTTCAAGTTCAGTGGCTAAAACGTGAGAGAGCAGATAGCTTTTTTTCATTCTTAGGAGTTAAAGCATTTGATACTAGCTATGAGCTTCAACATTTTTAATCATCACCTTTTTTCAGGAATATAGAATCCTTGTCACAAGAGCAAGGGTGCTGCCTACCACATAATACATATCAACCCTACAGTAGGTACCCAGTTATAACCTCTCTGGAAAACTGATAATAGTTTAGACTTGGATTTAGCCTGATTTTGTCTTTCTTTAGACTTAATTTATGATGAGAGCATTTACTGAACAACTCATTATGAAAAGTTTTAAATCAAAGCATCTAGCAAGTTTTCATTACTGTTTGCTCAAAAAATATGCTAATATAAAAATTTTCAGTAACCCAACTGTTTTATTTTCAATTATTTAAGTCAAACTCAACTGATGAGCTTTGACAAATGTATACTTACTGCATTTAGAGATGACCATTGGAGTTGACCCTGACCATGAACATCATACTAATACTTGGCATATTTCAGTGTAAGAAAATGGACAGTGCTTTAAGCCAATGAGACCTGGGTCTAGCAGACTTCTCCATGCATCCTATTCCCTAAAGGTGTATGGGTGTTCGGAGTTCAAATACAGAATACAACTTCAAAAATTATTATCTTATGGGGGAAGGAAGGGGTCAGTGGAAAAGATGTCTAAAAAGGAAAAGACCCAAAGAAAGGCTTTAAGAGAGCAAATCATAGTGAGGAGAGAAATTATCATTTTATATTTAAAACCTGACCTCTTTATCAACTCCTTTGTATTTCTGACGATTCCATAATAAGACAGCTTAGCAGTCATATAAGTAAAATGATTCTGGTGTAAACATTTCCTGGAGGTTTAAATTTTAGCCCAGAAAATGTTTCCTACAGGATTATTGTAAGGGTAAAATGCCTAAGGCACTTGACTGCTAACCAGAAGGCTGGAGGTTCAAACCCACCATCCATTCCTCGGAAGGTAGATGGGGCAATCTACTTTCGTAGTGAAACTGCCTTGAAAACTTAAGGAGGGGTAGCTATGAGTCGAGTCCAACTCCATGGCACATAACAACAACAGAGAGTAGGGCCTACCAAAGTGAATTTCCCTTTTTTGAAGGAACATACCTATGGACAGCTCTTCCCTGATGAGTTTTTGGCCAGTAAAAATTTAAAATCTGGTAGTTGTATGTCTTCTAAGATACATATCATAGAATTATAAAGTTTTCTATTTTCTCTCAAGTTCTTGTGAGTGATGCTTTAATTTGTCTCTATTATTGATCTTTTGGAAGAAATAAAGGGCTTTTAGGAACACACATTAGACAACTTTTTTCCCCTTCTATCAATTCAGCTTCATTAAACTCTAATGCGTTCAATCATTATATTATAATTTATAGCTTTCTTTTTCCTAAGCCTGACTTCTTAGGCCCTTGAGCATGCCATTTCACTAATATCTTCTCTCTAGTCACATGTTGTTGTTGTTGTTGTTATATGCCATCGAGTCAGACCCGACTCATAGCGACCCCTCCTTGGGTTTCTGAGGCAGTATCACTAGGGAAGTAGGATTGCCCAGCCTTCCTTCCCAGAAGTGGCTGGTGGGTTTGAACCACCAGCCTTCTGGTTAGCAGTCAAGTGTCTTAACCACTATGCTACCAGAGCTCCCAATAGTCACATGGTCTTCCCTAAATAATATGAAATAAGCCTCTCTATTATATACTATCATCACAATCCAGAATAATTTTGATTTCCTCTAATGAAAAACAAACAAATCCTCCTTAATCTTGTATTTTCTAATAAGGGGGATCATACTAAAACTTTTGATATTCCCAAATCATGGGAGAAAATTTAATTTAGCAAATATAATTTTGTGATTTTTCCAATTTACTAGTGGCCAAAACATATACACATACACATGTGCACACACACACACACACAGATACAAAACCAAGAAAAAAAAAAAAAAAGGAGAGAATTTAAAAGTTAGCTGTTAGCTAAAGGAAGGAGTTTTGGTGGTATAGTGCCTAAGGCATTTGACTACTAACCAGAAGGTTGGAGGTTCAAACCCACAAGCCACTCCTCAGAAGGAAGACTGAGCAATCTACTTCTGTAAAGATTCACTGCCTCAGAAACCCGAAGGGGTTGCTATGAGTCAGAATCGATCAGCTCAATGGCAGTGAGTTTTGTTTTGGTTTGGTTAGCTTAAGGTAGATTAGCTGTTAATATTGTTTCTCTCAACCAACAACCTCCTGTATTAGCATTTGTTTTCCACATTGCTGATAAAAATAACACAAGTATATATGTTGTTGTTAGGTGCCATCGAGTCAGTTCCAACTCACAGAGACCTTTGAACAAGCAATTAAATAAAAATTTCCCAAGAACATACTAAACCCACAATGTTTAACAGTAAAACTAAAATTGCTATTTTGATTTTTAGTTAATTTGGGATTAAGTGGTCATATTGAGCATTGTTTAATGTTAGTAGCTAGAGAAATTTGCAATCAAGCTGAAATTATTTATAAACCCTGTGATCATTGAAACAGCATTTAAGGGCCCTGAAAGAATCAATTACCCTACACCAATTAGATGGTA
>NW_006921706.1:1952330-1953346 GCF_000298275.1 Orycteropus afer afer
TAACAACAACAACAAGAATGTTCATATCAAATAACTGTCCAAGGGCACATAGCAGGTTAATGAGAAAGCTAGAATTAAAACTTGTGCTTCTGTAGTCTAATCAAGGATAATTTTGTATGTAATACTTCCCTGTAAATTACTATATTGTTGTTGTTAGGTTCTGACTCATAGCCATCCTATGTACAGAAGAAAACATTGCCCCATCCTGCACCATCCTCACAATTATTGCTATGCTTGAGCCCATCATCACAGCCACTATGTCAATATATCACATTGAAGGTCTTCCCCTTTTTCACTGACCCTCTATGTTACCAAGCATGGTATCTTTCTCCAGGGACTTGTCCTTTTAGACAACATGGCAAAAGAAGGAAAGATAAATCTGGCCATTCTTGCTTCTATGGAGCATTCCAGCTGGACTTTCTCCGAGATACATTTGTTCATTCTTCTTGCAATACCTGGTATATTCAGTATTCTTTGCTACCACCATAACTGAGAAGCATCAGCTCTTCAGTCTTCCTTATTCCTTGCCCAGCTTTCACATGCATGTGAGGCAATTGAGCTATACTATGGCTTGGGTTAGGCTCATCTTAGTCTTCCATGAGACATCTTTGCTCTTCAAAACCTTAAAGACGTCTTCTGCAGTGGAATTGCCAAGTGAAAGGAATTGTTTGACTTAATTGCTTCTTCCATGGGCATTGATTGTGGAATCAAAATAAAATGAAATACTTAACAACTTTAATCTTTTCTCCATTTATCATGATGTTGCTTATTGGTCCAGTTGAGTGGATTTTATTTTTCTTTATGTTGAGGGGCAATCCATACAGAAGGCTGTAGTCTTTGATCTTCACTAAAAGCTTCAAATCTTCTACACTTTGAGCACAGAAGGTTGTCTCATCTTCATATCACAGTTGTTTTTTTTTTAATTTTTCTTTTTTTTATTATTGTGATTTGGGTGAAGATTTACAGAGCAAATTCACTTTCCATATAGCAGTTTACATATACTTTGTCTCATGACA
>NW_006921706.1:1970303-1975443 GCF_000298275.1 Orycteropus afer afer
CCCTTGTTTCTACCACTTTATCTTGCTTCATTGTTTGGACTGTGATGGTCTCTTGTCTCTGAGATCTTGTGTCATTGTTGTATTTAGATCTCTGTTAACTGTTTTTGAAGAGCAGCCAAGGATGAGTCAGGCTCTTCTTGGTGGTTGTTTATTGTTGGCCCATTGGTGGAGGAGGAAGTGGTGGCTCTCACTCAGTAATCGAAGATGCAGGAGTTGTGGGTGTAGTTGTGTCATATAGGGACTGTGGCTGTCTTCCACTCAGCTATACAAAAATAACATTTGTATAACCATCAAAAAGTAAAAGCAAATGGACAAAAAATACAGCATGTAATCACACAGGAACAGTATCCAAAAAAAGGAAAAAGGGGGAAAAAAGAAAATACCCTGCAGTATATGGTGAGAGAGGAATAAGAGTATAAAAGTAGAGAAGGAGAATAATGAAGAAAAAAATGGGAAAAATGCAAAAAGAAAAACAAGGAACAGGGTTAACTAGAGAAAGAAAAGAAAAGAAAAGAAAATATTACAGCCAAGAAGAGGGAAAAGAAAGAAAGCTGAAAACTAGAACCTGGAAGAGAAAGAATGAAAAATAATAGTAAAGAGGACAAAAGTAATAATAATAGTAGTAGTTTTAAAACAGACAAAAACAAAGAAACTAAAAAATAGAAAAGAAAAAAAAAAAAAATCAGGGCAGAGCGGAGTAGGGCACCCATGCTCCGTCTGAGCACACAGACTGGGATAGAATTCCTAGCAGGCCAGAAAGTGGATAGGAGTGGGGGGATGGCTACATCTCCATTCACCAAGAGGGTGTGGGGTATAAGAGTAACAAGTTCTCCTCCAACACATCTTGCACAATTTTCCCAGTAGTCACACCTTTCCAGTCGTCCAGATCTGGAATGTCCTTGGGCTTCCTGGCAAGTGGAGGTTGTTCTTAAGTCCCTGGAATCTGGGAGAATGCTGTCTCTTTAAATATCCAAAATGGTGAAGCTGCTTGAAAACATTCAAAATGCCTCCACCCTCCGGATAGACAAAAGTGCACAGCTCAGCCCGCCTTCCTCTTTGCTGCTTCCTGTTTTATTCCCCAGACACCAGAGCAGTTCTCCATGCAGTCTCTGGCTAGCAGGCCAACTTTTAGGTTAATTCTTAGGTCCTACCACCACTTGGCAATATTCAAGCTGTCTGTGCTGTCAGGATCACTGCCAGACTGCAGCTCCATTTATTTCCTTTTTAGGTGTTTTCATGCAAATTCTTCTGCTAGTTGGAGTTTAGCCCACTTCTATATCCTTCCCTTTAAGGCTCAAGGGTCCAGGATTATCTTCTGTGTCTGTGTTAATTGGTTCTCCTTTTCTTTGTTGAAGAGGGTCTGTGCAGTCTTTCTGCCTAGTTCACCATCTTACTGGAACTCCCTTCTGCATTTCTTTGGTAAAAATTTTATTTTATGGTGGTTAAAAATCTACACATCAAAACACACACCAGTTAAATCATTTCTACATGTACAATTGAGTGACACTAATTACATTTTTTGAGTTGTAGAATCATTCTCACCCTATTTTCTGAGTTGTTCCTCTCCCGTTAACATAATGCCACTGCCCCATAAGCTTCCTATCTAATATTGTAAGTTACTGTTGTCACTTTGATCCAACATAGATAGTTCTTAAAAGAGTAAAATGCCCAAGGCATACATTTTTATCAATTAAGCTAAACTGTTGTTTGGTTTAAGAAGACTTCAGGGCATATTTTTGGTTTATAGTTTAAAGATTATCTTAGTGCAGTAGTTTTAGAGGTTCATCCAGGTTCCTTGGCTCGAGAAAGTCTGGGGTTGATGAAAATCTGAAATTACATTCTCCATTTCCCTCTTTTTCATCAGGATTCATCTATAGAAACTTTGATCAAAATGTTCAGTAATGGTAGTTCTTTTGATCTCATGGCAATGGAGGCAGTTAGCCACCATGAACACTTCATATCCTTCTCCTATTCCTGACATTCCCACTTCCTCTGTTGCTCCAGAAAAATAAAGACCAATTATTGTGCTTGGATGGCCTCTTGCATACTTCTATAACCCCAGAAACTGCACAAAGAACAATGAGGTAGAACATAAGTACTAAATACATTATTAGGCCAATTAACTAATGAGGAACCATGGATGACATCAAGAACATTATTCATGAAGAAAACAGGAGGTCGTTAAAAAGACAGTAAAGGAAGAAAAGAGTAAAACAGATGTCAGAAGAGATACTGAAACTTGCCCTGGAATGGAGAGTAGGTAAGCAAATGGAATAAATGACAAGATAAAAGAGCTGAACAGATTTCAAAGAGCAGATTGAACAGACAGTCAATTACTATAATGAAATATTCAAAGACCTGGAGTTAGAAAACCAAAAGGGAAGAACACACTCGCATTTCTCAAGCTGAAAGAAATGAAGAAAAAATGTAAGCCTCAAGTTGCAATATTGAAAGTTTCTTTGGGCAAAAGATTGAATGATGCAGGAAACATCAAAAGAAGATGCAAGGAATACACAATCACTGTACCAAAAAGAACTGTTTAATGTTCATCCATTTCAGAAAGTGGCATATGATCAAGAACCAGTGGTGCTGAGGATGGAAGTAGAAGATGCAGTGAAGGAAATGGTGAAAAACAAGGCTCCAAGAATTGATGGAATACCCATTGAGATGTTTCAATAAATGGATGCTGTGCTGAAGGCACTCACTGGGCTATGCCAAGAGATTTGGAAGCCAGCTACCTTAGGCCACTGACTGGAAGAGATGCATATTTGTACCCATTCCAGAGAAAGAAGATCCCATAGAATGTGGAAATTATTGAACAATATCATTAATATTGCACGCAAGTAAAATCTCACTGAAGATAATTCAAAAACGGTTGCAACAGTATATTGACAGAGAACTTCCAGAAATGCAAGCTGGATTAAGAATACACAAATGAGGGATATCATTGCTGACGCCAGATGGATTTTGGCTGAAAGCAAAGAATACCAGAAAGATGTCTACTTGTGTTTTATTGACTATGCAAAAGCATTTGATTGTGTGGATCATGATAAATTACAGATAACATTGAGAAGAATTGGAATTTCAGAACATGTAATTGTGCTCACGAGTAACCTGTACATAGTCTAGGAGGCTGTAGTTTGAACAGAAGAAGGGGATACTGTGTGGTTTAAAAAGAGGAAGGGAGTGCATCAGGGTTGTATCTTTTCACCATACTTACTCAGTCTGTAATCTGAGAAGCTGGACTACATGAAGAAGATGGCATAGGGATTGGAGGAAGACTTAGTAACAATATGTCATCTGTGATATGCAAATGACACAACCTTGCTTGCTGAAAGTGAAGATGACTCTGAAGCACTTGCTAATAAACATTAAAGACTGTGGTCTGCAGTATGGATTATACCTCAACATAAAATGAAAATCCTCATAACTGGGCCAGTAAGCAGCATCATGATAAATGGAGAAAAGATTATAGTTGTCACAGATTTCATATTACTTGGTTCCATAATCAATGGCAATAGAAGTAGCAGTCAAGAAATCACACGATGTATTGCACTGGGCAAATCTGTTCCAAAAGACCTCTTTTAAGTGCTGAAGAGAAAAGATGTCTCATTGAAGACTAAGGTGAGACTAACCTATGTCATGATATTTTCCATAGTCTCATACGCATGTGAAAGCTGGTCAATGAATAAGGAAGGCCCAAGAAGAATTGATGCTTTTCAGTTGTGGTGTTGGTGAAGAACTCAGAAAGTACATGGACTGCTAGAAGAATGAAAAAAATCTATCCTGGAAGAAGTGCAGCCGGAATACTCCTTGGAAGTGAGAACAGCCAGACTTCATCTCACCTACCTTAGTCAGGTCAGAAGGGACCATTCCCTGGAAAAGGATATCATGCTTGGTAAAGTGGATGGTCAGCAAAAAAGAAGGCCCTTGATGAGATGGATTTACACAGTGGCTGCAATGATGGGCTCAGCTATAGCAAGGATTGTGAGGATGGTGCAAGACCAGGCAGTATTTTGTTCAGCAGAGGGTCACTATGAGTTGGAGCCGACTCAATGGCACCTAACAACACCATCAACAATATACTTTGAATTTGTTTTTGTGTAAGATGTGTGGTTTGTATCCTGTTTCATTTTCCTACATGTGGAAATCCAGATTTTCCACCACCACATATTGAAAAAGCCTCTTCTTTCTCAATCAAATGAATTTAGCATCCTTATGAAAAATCATTTCACCATATTTGTGTAATTTTATTTCCAGAGTCTCAATTCTATTCCTTTGGTCTGTGTGTCAGTTGTTTTACTGGTCAAGGGCTGTTTTGATTACTGTAGCTGTATAATATGTTTTAAAATCGGAAAGTACGAGTCTTCTTTGTTCTTCTCTTTCATAATTGCTTTAGCTCTTCATGGCCTCTGGACATTCCACATAAAATTGAAGATTACTTTTTCTATTTTTGTAACAAAGCTTTTGACATCTTTTGAATTTCTGGTACATAAAACAAAATTATGGCTTGCTGAGTGAATTTGAGATTTAGCTCTTTGCTGCTTTGTTTCTTTAAAACATTCTAGACAGATGAAGCTTTGCCATATTTAAGAAGATTCAGGTCATAATACTCTTAATTTGCAAATCTCAATGCTTTTATTCAATGTAGAATCTTTATTAACCTTAAAGAGATATAGTTACACTTGGATAAACTTCTTAATAAAATGGTTGATTGTGACTGTATTTTTAAAGAACTATATAGATGATTATTTTGATATCTTGCTATCTTTTTACCCAACATTCCATAATTCATTATACTTAATGAAATATACCTGCTAAAAACTAAAACATGAGAATTTTTGTTTGGATAAATGTTAGAATGTTCATCCATTTCCTTCCATTAAAAGAGAAAATAAAAAACTATAATTTTTTCCTGCAGAATAATTTCTACTGGAAACAATGCTTTCCTTCAGTTATAAGATAAAATATAATTGAATGCAGTGATTTTATAATTATTATTATTATTTTGGTTTATATCAATCTGAGTCCACAAGTTATGATTGAACATGATGGTTAAATAATAGCACAAGGTTTTGAGGTGGGTACAGATTATTTGACCTTAATATATTGTATTGTATTTGAATTTAACAATTGTATA
>NW_006921706.1:1975623-1977305 GCF_000298275.1 Orycteropus afer afer
AGTGAGCAGCACACTTTTACCCTCTGGCATCTAAGGTCTTGGAAAACTAGACACAACAGTTTGAATTAGGAACTTGGGTGCTCTGCACAGCTCACTGAATCAGAGTGCATCAAACACAGAAGAGCAGAATTAGAGAAAAGGCACAGGGAGAATATTTAGGAAAGAGCTACTGGCAGAGAACAGACGGGCACCTGAGAGAGGCATTGGAAACCTTTCTGGAGCAGTCACTGTGTGCCAGGCAAGGACGGCCACCTGAGATCCCCGAGCTAGGAGGGAGGATGCCTTATAACAGCATATCAGTGACCACTCTAATATTCCGGTGGGAAGCGGCAGAGACTTGCCTCCAGCAGCTTATTTTGATTTTTTTGGAGGTAATTTGGGTTTTCTGGGTGCTGGCGGACCCAGGCAACTCTGCTGAGATTCAGTGGAGAACTTACTGTTGTGACAAGAAGGCTAGCTCCCTCCCTTCCCAGCGGGTTACAGAGTGGACTGGGGTCAGACTAGGAGACATTGTGCTTTTCTTTGTCACAGAGATCGGGACTGCAGGTCACTAGCAGCTACTCCCCCAACCCAAACACAGCTGAAACTGTGCGCATCTTTGGCGCCGGAGCTGGGTGGTATCACAGACCGGCTCCAGAGCTGGCCATCAGTGGTCTGGCAGGATTCCGTCAGCACAGCAAGCCAACAGAACAGGGAGAGTAAAGAAACGGCAGTCCTGGGAATTTTGCCTTGGAGCCATTCTTTGGTGCGGTAGGGCCACGGAGGTGGGGTCTTTGAGTGTGCCTGAAAGTGGCAGAAATTTGCAATGCTCTAACAATAGTAATCTTTCTTGAGGTTGAGCAGCGGTCTTGCAGATAAATACATCATCAATAATAGCCTGCTCAGGTACTCCGCTGAGTCCAACACACCTGAAACTGCGTGCATCTTTGGCACTGCAGGTGGGCGGTATCACAGACAAACTCCAGAGCCAGCTATTAGTGGTCTGGTGGGATTGCTTCAGCACCATGGGCAGATGGGGTACGAAGAACAAAGAAACTGCAGCTGAGAGTGGTCCCGCAAATTTTGCCTTGGAGCTGTGCTTTGGCACTGTGGGGCTGCGGAGGCAGGATCTTTGAATGTGCCTGAAATTGGGGGAAATTTGAGACTCTTTAACAATAGGAATCTTTCCTGAGATTAAAACTGGTCTTGCAAATAAATACGTCATCAATAATAGCCTGCTCAAAGCCCTGGAAACTGACACTAGCAACACCAAACTTTCCTTCTTCTGCTCCCACCTTCTCTGCCAATATCTTCACTAATTCAATAGAAGAAAACATATTAAGCCAATTACCATAAAACCTCTCGCTTCAAACTCTAAACCCTCCTTATGAAAAAACAGAAACACTTATCCACACTACACACAGTGATTCTACCATCAAAGAAGAAAACAGCAGAGCGACCCAACACACTTGAATCAATAATAAAATAAAACACACCAACTTCACCTTTTCAAAATATTAAACCATAAAACCAAGACAAAACAAATCAATACGTAACCAGAAGCTAATGACAACCTAAAGAGACAGCGTTCTACCAGATTCCAAGGGCTTAAGAAGAAGTTCTGCTTTCCAGTAACCCCAACAACTCTCTGGACGTGCACTGCAAGACTGAAAAGGTCCTAGTTTACACCTTCTTTTTTTTTT
>NW_006921706.1:1977409-1978313 GCF_000298275.1 Orycteropus afer afer
TAGTGTTGGTTTGTTTCTTTGTGTGTTTTCTTTATTCATTATTCTCCTTCTCTACCTTTTTCTTCTCAGTGACCTATCCCCAGATATTGCATATTTATCTGTTTTCTTCTTTTCCCCCCTCTTTTTTTTTTTGGGGGGGGTGGTTACTGGTACTGTGTGAACTCAGGGTGTATTTTTTGTCCAGGTGCTTTTAGTCTTTTTGATGGTTATTCAATTGTAATTTTTGCCTAACTGACTGGGAGACAGCAACAGTCCCCATAAGATACATGTACACTCACACCTCCTACAACTTCACTTACTGAGCAAGAGCCAGCACTTCCTTCTTCACCAATGGGCCAATGATAAAAAACCACAAAGAAGAGCCTGATTCACCCTTGGCTGCTCTTCACAAGCAATTAACAGAGATCTTAATATAATACCGCGATGCTTCGGAGACAACAGACCATCACAGTCCACATAAAGAAGCAAAATAAAGTAGTAGAAACAAGGGAATAGATTCAGAACCAGAACACATCCCTGAGGAAGAAGCAGCATTGGAACTCTCTGATAAGGAATTCAAAAGAATTATACTTAGGTATCTTCAAAGGATTGAGTGACAGACCAAAGAAAACAGAAAAAAACTTAGATGGATTTTGGAAGAAAATACAAGAACAAAATGACAAAATAAATGAAAAATTAGAAATGATTCTAAATCTACGGATAGAAATCCAGAAGATTAATACTAGGTTATTAGAAATAGATAACACATTGGAAGGGCAAAGGGGTAGAATTGATACAATGGAAGACAGAATTAATGAGATTGAAGACAAATATCTGAATACTTCTTTGGAAAGGGATCAGTCAGAAAAAAAATCAAAACAAAATGAAGAAAGTCTAAGGTTCATGTGGGATACCATATCAAAAG
>NW_006921706.1:1978413-1978919 GCF_000298275.1 Orycteropus afer afer
AAAAAAAAAAAAAAGTTACATACAAAGGTCAGCCAGTAAGAATAAGCTCTGATTTCTCAGCAGAGACCAGGCAAGCAAGAAGGCAATGGGATGATATATATATAAAACCCTGAAAGAGAAACATTTTCAACCAAGAATTATATACCTGGCAAAATTGTCCCTCAAATATGATAGTGAAATTACGGGATTTCCAGCTAAGCAGAAACTAAAGGAATTTGTTAAAACCAGACCAACCTTACAAGAGACTGCTAAAGGGAGTACTTTGAACAGAGAACCAAAAATAGCAAATAACAACTGACCATTAATACACAAGATGACATATCTCAGAAATCACAGTGATGGACATATCCAAAGTAAAATGAGCTTACAAGACTGTAAACAGGAAACGAGACACATCATTTGTCAAGCGAGGACAACTACAAACAAAAAGAGGGAAAAGACTGTGTAGTTACAGAACTTCTAAATGGTGAGGAAGTTAAGAGACTTGCAAGACAGAATGGACTGTT
>NW_006921706.1:1992442-1992966 GCF_000298275.1 Orycteropus afer afer
TTATCTCTAGAATTTATAGAAAACTCCAACACCTCAATAACAAAAAGACAAACAATCCAATTAAAAAATGGGCAGAAGACATGAATAGACACTTCACCAAGTACGATATTCAAGTGGCCAACAAACATATGAAGAAATGCTCACGATCACTAGCTATTAGAGAGATGCAAATCAAAACAACAATGAAATACCATGTTGCTCCAGCACTAGTAGCAAAGTTCAACAAGACACAAAATAATAAATGCTGGCGAGGATGTGGAGAGATTGGGACCCTCATACACTGCTGGTGGGACTGTAAAATGGTACAACCATTGTGGAAAGCAGTATGGCAACTCCTTAAAAAGTTGGAAGTGGAAATACCATTTGGCCCAGCTATTCCATTACTAAGTATATATCCTAAAGAAGTGAGAGCCATGACAAGAAAAGACATCTGCACACCCATGTTCATTGCAGCACTATTTACAATAGCCAAAAGATGGAAACAACCTAGGTGTCCATCAACTGAGGAATGGATATCCAAACTA
>NW_006921706.1:1995411-1997098 GCF_000298275.1 Orycteropus afer afer
CAAGAGAGAAAGAAGGGTTGCTAAGGCACAGGAAGACAGCTCAGGGGGTAGGAGTGCATGGAGGGATGGACACAGGGAAGAGATCAGGAGCAGTGGGAGGGGAGATATTGCATTGTGCTAAATTATGGTCAATGTCGTGAGACAAAGTGTATGTGATCTGCTATATGGAAAGTGTATTTACTCTGTAAATTTTCACCCAAATCACAATAAAAAAAATTTCAAGAAAAAAAAATTTCATTCCAATCTTAATAAAAAGTTAAATAAATAAATTAAGCACTCATGTCCTTGTAACATGAATTTCATTTCAGTTTTCTTGTCTAACCCTGTTTTACCTAAACAAGGAGCTTAATTTGAAAATTTAATAGTTTAGTTATGACCTTGTTGGCAATTTCTTTGTTGACATGCTTTAAAATTCTGACTACCAACTAAGTTGAAATATATGTCCCATGTATTTTAATGTTATCTTGTATTTTTCTGTATTAATTATATTTCCTTGGTTCTTTTAATTATAAAGCATTTAATAAGATCTGAAGGAGAGACTATAATCCTGAGAACATTTTTTTTTTCTCCTTTATTACTTTTGAGTAGGAGGAGGTGCTTATTAAAGACAGACCCTGACCTCAGATGCCCTCAACCATTGCTCTTCTGCTCTGCTTCTTTCCTCTCCTGCTCTCCCACACATTTTCTTCTAAATTAAACTGTTCATTAACACCGTTACCACCTTTGAATCATTTAAATTTTTTCACAACATTTGTAATATGAATTCCCTCTTTGTCAGAAAAATTACAACAGTTAAAACACAAAGGTCTTCAAAGCTGTGTGAGTATTTTTAAAACAATAGCTGACTTTAATGTAGTTTGGAGTTACACAGTGAGAAGATAACTCATCGTAAGTCAAGTTTGTTCAAATGCTTTTCTCATTTCTCCATAAGTAACTTTTGGTTTTGCAGAGAACAGGGAGGGAAGATATTTCTAATTTCCTGGGAATGGCAAATCTGATTTTAAATAAAATGTATAGGTAAGGCTGCTTTTCAAATATGTCAATATTTTCACATTTTAGTTTATGATAGTGGAAAATCAGTTAATTGAATAAGTGCCTGAGGGCATCCTTTCTCAAAAAGAAACAAAGGAAAATAAATAAAATAAAGCTGAAATAAACAAAGAAGAGGAAATTAATGTTTTATAGATAAATTGTTATAAGTGTATGGTTTTAATACTATTGTGTATAGTAAAACTAAACAGATGTTAGCAACAATTTTATTGTTGATTTTTTTTTTTTTGGATTTGTGTCTGTTTGCTTTTAAAAGATCTACAAAACAAGAAGCTCATTTATTTAATCCTTTCTTGTACCTAGAAAAGGACCTTTTTTTCTGTTCATGTCTTTCCCTAATTTTTGTAAGACAAACTCACTATAACGCTGCATTTTCACAAAAAGTCAGTTTATCAGCATGTAGTCCTTTTAGATGTGTTCAGATGTCATTCAGTCATGACAATTACTTTTATTTTATCCTAAATATTAACTGCTCTTTGCCAATTTCTTGTGACCTCTGTGCTTTTTGCTTATTTTCTAGCTCTTTAGTCCCTAATGTCAAGAAAATGATCTAAAAAGCTTGAAATAGGAGTTTGGCTCACATTAAAGAAAAAAAAAAAAATCAGATTCTCATAGCTAAATTAGACACAGCCTTTTT